>NW_027066540.1:0-18182 GCF_032884065.1 Artemia franciscana
TTCGAGGGTAATAGCTACGTATGTTGAAAAAATGAAGATATTAGACTATTTTATGATTGCACATGGTAAAGAATGTGATTAAAGGCTCTTTTCCAATTTTCAAAAGTTTTAGTTTCTGAGGGTAATAGCTACATATGTTGAAAAAATGAAGATATTAGACTATTTTATGATTGCAAATGGTAAAGAATGTGATTAAAGGCTCTTTTCCTATGTCAAAAGTTTTAGTTTTCGAGGGTAATAGCTTTGTCTGTGGAAAAAATGAAGATATTAGACAATTTTATGATTGCATATGGTAAAGAATGTGATTAAAGGCTCTTTTCCTATTTCAAAAGTTTTTTTTTCGAGGGTAATAGCTACGTATGTTGAAAAAATGAAGATATTAGACTATTTTATGATTGCAAATGGTAAAGAATGTGATTAAAGGCTCTTTTCCTATTTCAAAAGTTTTAGTTCTCGAGGGTAATAGCTACGTATATTAGAAAAATGAAGATATTAGGCAATTTTATGATTGCACATGGTAAAGAATGTGATTAAAGGCTCTTTTCCTATTTCAAAAGTTTTAGTTTTCAAGGGTAATAGCTTCGTATGTTGAAAAAATGAAGAAATTAGACTATTTTATGATTGCAAATGGTAAAGAATGTGATTAAAGGCTCTTTTCCTATTTCAAAAGTTATAGTTTTCGAGGGTAATAGCTTTGTATGTGGAAAAAATGAAGATATTAGACTACTTTATGATTGCACATGGTAAAGAATGTGATTAAAGGCTCTTTTCCTATTTCAAAAGTTTTAGTTTTCGAGGGTAATAGCTATGTATGTTGAACAAATTAAGATATTAGACTATTTTATGATTGCACATGGTAAAGAATGTGATTAAAGGCTCTTTTCCTATTTCAAAAGTTTTAGTTCTCGAGGGTAATAGCTACGTATGTCAGAAAAATGAAGATATTAGACAATTTTATGATTGCACATGGTAAAGAATGTGATTAAAGGCTCTTTTCCTATATCAAAAGTTTTAGTTTTCGAGGGTAATAGCTACGTATGTTGAAAAAATGAAGATATTAGACTATTTTATGATTGCACATTGTAAAGAATGTGATTAAAGGCTCTTTTCCAATTTTCAAAAGTTTTAGTTTCTGAGGGTAATAGCTACATATGTTGAAAAAATGAAGATATTAGACTATTTTATGATTGCAAATGGTAAAGAATTTGATTAAAGGCTCTTTTCCTATTTCAAAAGTTTTAGTTTTCGAGGGTAATAGCTTCGTATGTTGAAAAAATGAAGATATTAGACTATTTTATGATTGCAAATGGTAAAGAATGTGATTAAAGGCTCTTTTCCTATTTCAAAAGTTTTAGTTTTCGAGAGTAATAGCTTCGTATGTTGAAAAAATGAAGATATTAGACTATTTTATGATTGCAAATGGTAAAGAATGTGATTAAAGGCTCTTTTCCTATTTCAAAAGTTTTAGTTTTCGAGGGCAATAGCTACGTATGTTGAAAAAATGAAGATATTAGACAATTTTATGATTGCAAAAGGTAAAGAATGTGATTAAAGGCTCTTTTCCTATTTCAAAAGTTTTAGTTTTCGAGGGTAATAGCTAAGTATGTTGAAAAAATGAAGATATTAGACTATTTTATGATTGCAAATGGTAAAGAATGTGATTAAAGACTCTTTTCCTATTTCAAAAGTTTTAGTTTTCGAGGGTAATAGCTACCTATGTTGAAAAAATGAAGATATTAGACAATTTTATGATTGCAAATGGTAAAGAATGTGATTAAAGGCTCTTTTCCTATTTCAAAAGTTTTAGATTTCGAGGGTAATAGCTACGTGTGTTGAAAAAATGAAGATATTAGACTATTTTGTGATTGCAAATGGTAAAGAATGTGATTAAAGGCTCTTTTCCTATGTCAAAAATTTTAGTTTGCGAGGGTAATAGCTACGTATGTTGAAAAAATGAAGATATTAGACTATTTTATGATTGCAAATGGTAAAGAATGTGATTAAAGGCTCTTTTCCTATTTCAAAAGTTTTAGTTTTCGAGGGCAATAGCTACGTATGTTAAAAAAATGAAGATATTAGACAATTTTATGATTGCAAATGGTAAAGAATGTGATTAAAGGCTCTTTTCCTATTTCAAAAGTTTTAGTTTTCGAGGGTAATAGCTACGTATGTTGAAAAAATGAACATATTAGAAATTTTATGATTGCAAATGATAAAGAATGTGATTAAAGGCTCTTTTCCTATTTCAAAAGTTTTAGTTTTTTAGGGTAATAGCTACCTATGTTGAAAAAATGAAGATATTAGACAATTTTATGATTGCAAATGGTAAAGAATGTGATTAAAGGCTTTTTTCCTATTTCAAAAGTTTTAGTTTTCGAGGGTAATAGCTACGTATGTTGAAAAAATGAAGATATTAGACTATTTTATGATTGCACATGGTAAAGAATGTGATTAAAGGCTCTTTTCCTATTTCAAAAGTTTTGGTTTTCGAGGGTAATAGCTACGTATGTTGAAAAAATGAAGATATTAGACTATTTTATGATTGCAAATGGTAAAGAATTTGATTAAAGGCTCTTTTCCTATTTCAAAAGTTTTAGTTTTCGAGGGTAATAGCTTTGTCTGTGGAAAAAATGAAGATATTAGACTACTTTATGATTGCACATGGTAAAGAATGTGATTAAAGGCTCTTTTCCTATTTCAAAAGTTTTAGTTTTCGAGGGTAATAGCTACGTATGTTGAAAAAATGAAGATATTAGACTATTTTATGATTGCACATGGTAAAGAATGTGATTAAAGGCTCTTTTCCTATTTCAAAAGTTTTAGTTTTCGAGGGTAATAGCTACGTATGTTGAAAAAATGAAGATATTAGACTGTTTTATGATTGCAAATGGTGAAGAATGTGATTAAAGGCTCTTTTCCTATGTCAAAAGTTTTAGTTTTCGAGGGTAATAGCTACGTATGTTGAAAAAATGAAGATATTAGACAATTTTATGATTGCACATGGTAAAGAATGTGATCAAAGGCTCTTTTCCTATTTCAAAAGTTTTAGTTTTCGAAGGTAATAGCTACGTATGTTGAAAAAATGAAGATATTAGACAATTTTATGATTGCACATGGTAAAGAGTGTGAATAAAGGCTCTTTTTCTCTTTCAAAAGTTTTAGTTTTCGAGGGTAATAGCTTTGTCTGTGGAAAAAATTAAGATATTAGACTATTTTATGATTGCACATGGTAAAGAATGTGATTAAAGGCTCTTTTCCTATTTCAAAAGTTTTAGTTTTCGAGGGTAATAGCTACGTATGTTGAAAAAATGAAGATATTAGACTATTTTATGATTGCACATGGTAAAGAATGTGATTAAAGGCTCTTTTCCTATTTCAAAAGTTTTAGTTTTCAAGGGTAATAGCTTTGTATGTGGAAAAATGAAGATATTAGACTATTTTATGATTGCACATGGTAAAGAATGTGATTAAAGGCTCTTTTCCTATTTCAAAAGTTTTAGTTTTCGAGGGTAATAGCTACGTATGTTGAAAAAATGAAGATATTAGACTATTTCATGATTGCAAATGGTAAAGAATGTGATTAAAGGCTCTTTTCCAATTTTCAAAAGTTTTAGTTTCTGAGGGTAATAGCTACATATGTTGAAAAAATGAAGATATTAGACTATTTTATGATTGCAAATGGTAAAGAATGTGATTAAAGGCTCTTTTCCTATGTCAAAAGTTTTAGTTTTCGAGGGTAATAGCTTTGTCTGTGGAAAAAATGAAGATGTTAGACAATTTTATGATTGCACATGGTAAAGAATGTGATTAAAGGCTCTTTTCCTATTTCAAAAGTTTTAGTTTTCGAGGGTAATAGCTACGTATGTTGAAAAAATGAAGATATTAGACTGTTTTATGATTGCAAATGGTAAAGAATGTGATTAAAGGCTCTTTTCCTATGTCAAAAGTTTTAGTTTTCGAGGGTAATAGCTACGTATGTTGAAAGAATGAAGATATTAGACAATTTTATGATTACACATGGTAAAGAATGTGATCAAAGGCTCTTTTCCTATTTCAAAAGTTTTAGTTTTCGAAGGTAATAGCTACGTATGTTGAAAAAATGAAGATATTAGACAATTTTATGATTGCACATGGTAAAGAATGTGATTAAAGGCTCTTTTTCTATTTCAAAAGTTTTAGTTTTCGAGGGTAATAGCTACGTATGTTGAAAAAATGAAGATATTAGACTATTTTATGATTGCAAATGGTAAAGAATGTGATTAAAGGCTCTTTTCCTATGTCAAAAGTTTTAGTTTTCGAGGGTAATAGCTACGTATGTTGAAAAAATGAAGATATTAGACTATTTTATGATTGCAAATGGTAAAGAATGTGATTAAAGGCTCTTTTCCTATTTCAAAAGTTTTAGTTTTCGAGGGTAATAGCTACGTATGTTGAAAAAAATGAAGATATTAGACAATTTTATCATTTCAAATGGTAAAGAATGTGATTAAAGGCTCTTTTCCTATTTCAAAAGTTTTAGTTTTCGAGGGTAATAGCTACGTATGTCGAAAAAAATGAAGATATTAGACTATTTTATGATTGCAAATGGTAAAGAATGTGATTAAAGGCTCTTTTCCTATTTCAAAAGTTTTAGTTTTCGAGGGTAATAGCTACGTATGTTGAAAAAACGAAGATATTAGACTATATTATTATTACAAATGGTAAAGAATATGATTAAAGGCTCTTTTCCTATTTCAAAAGTTTTAGTTTTCGAGGGTAATTGCTACGTATGTTGAAAAAATGAAAATATTAGACAATTTTATGATTGCAAATGGTAAAGAATGTGATTAAAGGCTCTTTTCCTATGTCAAAAGTTTTAGTTTTCAAGGGTAATAGCTACGTATGTTGAAAATATGAAAATATTAGACAATTTTATGATTGCACATGGTAAAGAATGTGATTAAAGGCTCTTTTCCTATTTCAAAAGTTTTAGTTTTCGAGGGTAATAGCTACGTATGTTGAAAAAATGAAGATATTAGACTATTTTATGATTGCAAATGGTAAAGAATGTGATTAAAGGCTCTTTTCCTAGGTCAAAAGTTTTAGTTTTCGAGGGTAATAGCTTTGTCTTTGGAAAAAATGAAGATATTAGACTATTTTATGATTGCAAATGGTAAAGAATGTGATTAAAGGCTCTTTTCCTATTTCAAAAGATTTAGTTTTCGAAGGTAATAGCTACGTATGTTGAAAAAATGAAGATATTAGACTATTTTATGATTGCACATGGTAAAGAATAAGATTAAAGGCTCTTTTCCTATTTCAAAAGTTTAGTTTTTGAGGGTAATAGCTTTGTCTGTGGAAAAAATGAAGATATTAGACAATTTTATGATTGCACATGGTAAAGAATGTGATTAAAGGCTCTTTTCCTATTTCAAAAGTTTTAGTTTTCGAGGGTAATAACTACGTATGTTGAAAAAATAAAGATATTAGACTATTTTATGATTGCACATGGTAAAGAATAAGATTAAAGGCTCTTTTCCTATTTCAAAAGTTTTAGTTTTCGAGGGTAATAGCTACGTATGTTGAAAAAAGGAAGATATTAGACAATTTTATGATTGCAAATGGTAAAGAATGTGATTAAAGGCTCTTTTCCTATTTCAAAAGTTTTGGTTTTCGAGGGTAATAGCTACGTATGTTGAAAAAATGAAGATATTAGACTATTTTATGATTGCAAATGGTAAAGAATGTGATTAAAGGCTCTTTTCCTATTTCAAAAGTCTTAGTTTTCGAGGGTAATAGCTTTGTCTGTGGAAAAAATGAAGATATTAGACTACTTTATGATTGCACATGGTAAAGAATGTGATTAAAGGCTCTTTTCCTATTTCAAAAGTTTTAGTTTTCGAGGGTAATAGCTACGTATGTTGAAAAAATTAAGATATTAGACTATTTTATGATTGCACATGGTAAAGAATGTGATTAAAGGCTATTTTCCTATTTCAAAAGTTTTAGTTTTCGAGGGTAATAGCTACGTATGTTGAAAAAATGAAGATATTAGACTATTTTATGATTGCAAATGGTAAAGAATGTGATTAAAGGCTCTTTTCCTATGTCAAAAGTTTTAGTTTTCGAGGGTAATAGCTACGTATGTTGAAAAAATGAAGATATTAGACTATTTTATGATTGCAAATGGTAAAGAATGTGATTAAAGGCTCTTTTCCTATTTCAAAAGTTTTAGTTTTCGAGGGTAATAGCTACGTATGTTGAAAAAAATGAAGATATTAGACAATTTTATCATTTCAAATGGTAAAGAATGTGATTAAAGGCTCTTTTCCTATTTCAAAAGTTTTAGTTTTCGAGGGTAATAGCTACGTATGTTGAAAAAATGAAGATATTAGACTATTTTATGATTGCAAATGGTAAAGAATGTGATTAAAGGCTCTTTTCCTATTTCAAAAGTTTTAGTTTTCGAGGGTAATAGCTACGTATGTTGAAAAAACGAAGATATTAGACTATTTTATGATTGCAAATGGTAAAGAATATGATTAAAGGCTCTTTTCCTATTTCAAAAGTTTTAGTTTTCGAGGGTAATTGCTACGTATGTTGAAAAAATGAAAATATTAGACAATTTTATGATTGCAAATGGTAAAGAATGTGATTAAAGGCTCTTTTCCTATGTCAAAAGTTTTAGTTTTCAAGGGTAATAGCTACGTATGTTGAAAATATGAAAATATTAGACAATTTTATGATTGCACATGGTAAAGAATGTGATTAAAGGCTCTTTTCCTATTTCAAAAGTTTTAGTTTTCGAGGGTAATAGCTACGTATGTTGAAAAAATGAAGATATTAGACTATTTTATGATTGCAAATGGTAAAGAATGTGATTAAAGGCTCTTTTCCTAGGTCAAAAGTTTTAGTTTTCGAGGGTAATAGCTTTGTCTTTGAAAAAAATGAAGATATTAGACTATTTTATGATTGCAAATGGTAAAGAATGTGATTAAAGGCTCTTTTCCTATTTCAAAAGATTTAGTTTTCGAAGGTAATAGCTACGTATGTTGAAAAAATGAAGATATTAGACTATTTTATGATTGCACATGGTAAAGAATAAGATTAAAGGCTCTTTTCCTATTTCAAAAGTTTAGTTTTTGAGGGTAATAGCTTTGTCTGTGGAAAAAATGAAGATATTAGACAATTTTATGATTGCACATGGTAAAGAATGTGATTAAAGGCTCTTTTCCTATTTCAAAAGTTTTAGTTTTCGAGGGTAATAACTACGTATGTTGAAAAAATAAAGATATTAGACTATTTTATGATTGCACATGGTAAAGAATAAGATTAAAGGCTCTTTTCCTATTTCAAAAGTTTTAGTTTTCGAGGGTAATAGCTACGTATGTTGAAAAAAGGAAGATATTAGACAATTTTATGATTGCAAATGGTAAAGAATGTGATTAAAGGCTCTTTTCCTATTTCAAAAGTTTTGGTTTTCGAGGGTAATAGCTACGTATGTTGAAAAAATGAAGATATTAGACTATTTTATGATTGCAAATGGTAAAGAATTTGATTAAAGGCTCTTTTCCTATTTCAAAAGTCTTAGTTTTCGAGGGTAATAGCTTTGTCTGTGGAAAAAATGAAGATATTAGACTACTTTATGATTGCACATGGTAAAGAATGTGATTAAAGGCTCTTTTCCTATTTCAAAAGTTTTAGTTTTCGAGGGTAATAGCTACGTATGTTGAAAAAATTAAGATATTAGACTATTTTATGATTGCACATGGTAAAGAATGTGATTAAAGGCTATTTTCCTATTTCAAAAGTTTTAGTTTTCGAGGGTAATAGCTACGTATGTTGAAAAAATGAAGATATTAGACAATTTTATGATTGCACATGGTAAAGAATGTGATTAAAGGCTCTTTTCCTATGTCAAAAGTTTCAGTTTTCGAGGGTAATAGCTAAGTATGTTGAAAAAATGAAGATATTAGACTATTTTATGATTGCAAATGGTAAAGAATGTGATTAAAGGCTCTTTTCCTATTTCAAAAGTTTTAGTTTTCGAGGGTAATAGCTACGTATATTGAAAAAATGAAGATATTAGACTATTTTATGATTGCACATGGTAAAGAATGTGATTAAAGGCTCTTTTCCTATTTCAAAAGTTTTAGTTTTCAAGGGTAATAGCTTTGTATGTGGAAAAATGAAGATATTGGACTATTTTATGATTGCACATGGTAAAGAATGTGATTAAAGGCTCTTTTCCTATTTCAAAAGCTTTAGTTTTCGAGGAAAATAGCTACGTATGTTGAAAAAATAAAGATATTAGACTATTTTATGATTGCAAATGGTAAAGAATGTGATTAAAGGCTCTTTTCCTATGTCAAAAGTTTTAGTTTTCAAGGGTAATAGCTACGTATGTTGAAAAAATGAAGATATTAGACTATTTTATGATTGCAAATGGTAAAGAATGTGATTAAACGCTCTTTTCCTATTTCAAAAGTTTTAGTTTTCGAGGGTAATAGCTACGTATGTTGAAAAAATGAAGATATTAGACTATTTTATGATTGCAAATGGTAAAGAATTTGAT
This sequence comes from Artemia franciscana, assembly GCF_032884065.1. Classification (NCBI taxonomy): domain Eukaryota; kingdom Metazoa; phylum Arthropoda; class Branchiopoda; order Anostraca; family Artemiidae; genus Artemia; species Artemia franciscana. The sequence goes on from NW_027066540.1 coordinate 8,555, forward strand.
TAAAGGCTCTTTTCCTATTTCAAAAGTTTTAGTTTTCGAGGGTAATGGCTTTGTCAGTGGAAAAAATGAAGATATTAGACTATTTTATGATTGCAAATGGTAAAGAATGTGATTAAAGGCTCTTTTCCTATTTCAAAAGTTTTAGTTTTCGAGGGGTAATAGCTACGTATGTTGAAAAAAAGAAGATATTAGACTATTTTATGATTGCATATGGTAAAGAATGTGATTAAAGGCTCTTTTCCTATGTCAAAAGTTTTAGTTTTCAAGGGTAATAGCTACGTATGTTGAAAAAATGAAGATATTAGACTATTTTATGATTGCAAATGGTAAAGAATGTGATTAAACGCTCTTTTCCTATTTCAAAAGTTTTAGTTTTCGAGGGTAATAGCTACGTATGTTGAAAAAATGAAGATATTAGACTATTTTATGATTGCAAATGGTAAAGAATTTGATTAAAGGCTCTTTTCCTATTTCAAAAGTTTATGTTTTCGAGGGTAATGGCTTTGTCAGTGGAAAAAATGAAGATATTAGACTATTTTATGATTGCAAATGGTAAAGAATGTGATTAAAGGCTCTTTTCCTATTTCAAAAGTTTTTGTTTTCGAGGGTAATAGCTACGTATGTTGAAAAAAAGAAGATATTAGACTATTTTATGATTGCATATGGTAAAGAATGTGATTAAAGGCTCTTTTCCTATTTCAAAAGTTTTAGTTTTCGAGGGTAATATCTTTGTTTGTGGAAAAAAAGAAGATATTAGACAATTTTATGATTGCACATGGTAAAGAATGTGATTAAAGGCTCTTTTCCTATTTCAAAAGTTTTAGTTTTCGAGGGTAATAGCTACGTATGTTGAAAAAATGAAGATATTAGACTATTTTATGATTGCAAATGGTAAAGAAGGTGATTAAAGGCTCTTTTCCTATTTCAAAATTTTTAGTTTTCGAGGGTAATAGCTACGTATCTTGAAAAAATGAAGATATTAGACAATTTTATGATTGCAAATGGTAAAGAATGTGATTAAAGGCTCTTTTCCTATTTCAAAATTTTTAGTTTTCGAGGGTAATAGCTACGTATCTTGAAAAAATGAAGATATTAGACAATTTTATGATTGCAAATGGTAAAGAATGTGATTAAAGGCTCTTTTCCTATGTCAAAAGTTTTAGTTCTCGAGGATAATAGCTAATTATGTTGAAAAAATGAAGATATTAGACTATTTTAGGATTGCAAATGGTAAAGAATGTGATTAAAGGCTCTTTTCCTATTTCAAAAGTTTTAGTTTTTGAGGGCAATAGCTACGTATGTTGAAAAAATGAAGATATTAGACAATTTTATGATTGCAAATGGTAAATAATGTGATTAAAGGCTCTTTCCCTATTTCAAAAGTTTTAGTTTTCGAGGGTAATAGCTACGTATGTTGAAAAAATGAACATATTAGACTATTTTATGATTGCAAATGGTAAAGAATGTGATTAAAGGCTCTTTTCCTATTTCAAAAGTTTTAGTTTTCGAGGGTAATAGCTACGTATGTTGAAAAAATGAAGATATTAGACTATTTTATGATTGCACATGGTAAAGTATGTGATTAAAGGCTCTTTTCCTATTTCAAAAGTTTTAGTTTTCGGGGGTAAGAGCTACGTATGTTGAAAAAATGAAGATATTAGACTATTTTATGATTGCAAATGGTAAAGAATGTGATTAAAGGCTCTTTTCCTATTTCAAATGTTTTAGATTTCGAGGGTAATAGCTACGTATGTTGAAAAAATGAAGATATTAGACTATTTTGTGATTGCAAATGGTAAAGAATTTGATTAAAGGCTCTTTTCCTATTTCAAAAGTTTTAGTTTTCGAGGGTAATAGCTTGTCAGTGGAAAAAATGAAGATATTAGACTATTTTATGATTGCAAATGGTAAAGAATGTGATTAAAGGCTCTTTTCCTATTTCAAAAGTTTTAGTTTTCGAGGGTAATAGCTACGTATGTTGAAAAAATGAAGATATTAGACTATTTTATGATTGCATGTGGTAAAGAATGTGATTAAAGGCTCTTTTCCTATTTCAAAAGTTTTAGTTTTCGAGGGTAATATCTTTGTTTGTGGAAAAAATGAAGATATTAGACAATTTTATGATTGCACATGGTAAAGAATGTGATTAAAGGCTCTTTTCCTATTTCAAAAGTTTTAGTTTTCGAGGGTAATAGCTACGTATGTTGAAAAAATGAAGATATTAGACTATTTTATGATTGCATATGGTAAAGAAGGTGATTAAAGGCTCTTTTCCTATTTCAAAATTTTTAGTTTTCGAGGGTAATAGCTACGTATCTTGAACAAATGAAGATATTAGACAATTTTATGATTGCAAATGGTAAAGAATGTGATTAAAGGCTCTTTTCCTATTTCAAAAGTTTTAGTTTTTGAGGGTAATAGCTTCGTATGTTGAAAAAATGAAGATATTAGACTATTTTATGATTGCAAATGGTAAAGAATGTGATTAAAGGCTCTTTTCCTATTTCAAAAGTTTTAGTTTTCGAGGGCAATAGCTACGTATGTTGAAAAAATGAAGATATTAGACTATTTTATGATTGCAAATGGTAAATAATGTGATTAAAGGCTCTTTCCCTATTTCAAAAGTTTTAGTTTTCGAGGGTAATAGCTACGTATGTTGAAAAAATGAACATATTAGACTATTTTATGATTGCAAATGGTAAAGAATGTGATTAAAGGCTCTTTTCCTATTTCAAAAGTTTTAGTTTTCGAGGGTAATAGCTACCTATGTTGAAAAAATGAAGATATTAGACAATTTTATGATTGCAAATGGTAAAGAATGTGATTAAAGGCTCTTTTCCTATTTCAAAAGTTTTAGTTTTAGAGGGTAATAGCTACGTATGTTGAAAAAATGAAGATATTAGACTATTTTATGATTGCACATGGTAAAGTATGTGATTAAAGGCTCTTTTCCTATTTCAAAAGTTTTAGTTTTCGGGGGTAAGAGCTACGTATGTTGAAAAAAATGAAGATATTAGACTATTTTATGATTGCAAATGGTAAAGAATGTGATTAAAGGCTCTTTTCCTATTTCAAATGTTTTAGATTTCGAGGGTAATAGCTACGTATGTTGAAAAAATGAAGAAATTAGACTATTTTGTGATTGCAAATGGTAAAGAATGTGATTAAAGGCTCTTTTCCTATGTAAAAAGTTTTAGTTTTCGAGGGTAATAGCTACGTATGTTGAAAAAATGAAGATATTAGACTATTTTATGGTTCCAAATGGTAAAGAATGTGATTAAAGGCTCTTTTCCTATTTCAAAAGTTTTAGTTTTCGAGGGTAATAGCTACGTATGTTGAAAAAATGAAGATATTAGACTATTTTATGACTACACATGGTAAAGAATGTGATTAAAGGCTCTTTTCCTATTTCAAAAGTTTTAGTTTTCGAGGGTAATAGCTACGTATGTTGAAAAAATGAAGATATTAGACAATTTTATGATTGCACATTGTAAAGAATGTGATTAAAGGCTCTTTTCCTATGTCAAAAGTTTTAGTTTTCGAGGGTAATAGCTACGTATGTTGAAAAAATGAAGATATTAGACTATTTTACGATTGCAAATGATAAAGAATGTGATTAAAGGCTCTTTTCCTATGTCAAAAGTTTTTGTTTTCGAGGGTAATAGCTACGTATGTTGAAAAAATGAAGATATTAGACAATTTTATGATTGCACATGGTAAAGAATGTGATTAAATGCTCTTTTCCTATTTCAAAAGTTTTAGTTTTCGAGGGTAATAGCTACGCATGTTGAAAAAATGAAGATATTAGAAAATTTTATGATTGCAAATGGTAAAGAATGTGATTAAAGGCTCTTTTCCTATGTCAAAAGTTTTAGTTTTCGAGGGTAATAGCTACGTATGTTGAAAAAATGAATATATTAGACAATTTTATGATTGCACATGGTAAAGAATGTGATTAAAGGCTCTTTTCCTATTTCAAAAGTTTTAGTTTTCGAGGGTAATAGCTTTGTCTTTGGAAAAAATGAAGATATTAGACAATTTTATGATTGCATATGGTAAAGAATGTGATTAAAGGCTCTTTTCCTATTTCAAAAGTTTTATTTTTCGAGGGTAATAGCTACGTATGTTGAAAAAATGAAGATATTAGACTATTTTATGATTGCAAATAGTAAAGAATGTGATTAAAGGCTCTTTTCCTATTTCAAAAGTTCTAGTTCTCGAGGGTAATAGCTACGTATGTTAGAAAAATGAAGATATTAGACAATTTTATGATTGCACATGGTAAAAATGTGATTAAAGGCTCTTTTCCTATATCAAAAGTTTTAGTTTTCGAGGGTAATAGCTACGTATGTTGAAAAAATGAAGATATTAGACTATTTTATGATTGCACATGATAAAGAATGTGATTAAAGGCTCTTTTCCTATTTCAAAAATTTTAGTTTTCGAGGGTAATAGCTATGTATGTTGAAAAAATGAAGATATTAGACTATTTTATGATTGCAAATGGTAAAGAATGTGATTAAAGGCTCTTTTCCTATGTCAAAAGTTTTAGTTTTCGAGGGTAATAGCTACGTATGTTGAAAAAATGAAGATATTAGACTTTTTTATGATTGCGCATGGTAAACAATGTGATTAAAGGCTCTTTTCCTATTTCAAAAGTTTTAGTTTTCGAGGGTAATAGCTACGTATGTTGAAAAAATGAAGATATTAGACTATTTTATGATTGCAAATGGTACAGAATGTGATTAAAGGCTCTTTTCCTATTTCAAAAGTTTTAGTTTTCGAGGGTAATAGCTACGTATGTTGAAAAAATTAAGATATTGGACTATTTTACGATTGCAAATGGTAAAGAATGTGATTAAAGGCTCTTTTCCTATTTCAAAAGTTTTAGTTTTCGAGGGTAATAGCTTTGTTTGTGGAAAAAATGAAGATATTAGACAATTTTATGATTGCACATGGTAAAGAATGTGATTAAAGGCTCTTTTCCTGTTTCAAAAGTTTTAGTTTTCGAGGGTAATAGCTACGTATGTTTTGAAAAAATGAAGATATTAGACTATTTTATGATTGCAAATGGTAAAGAAGGTGATTAAAGGCTCTTTTCCTATTTCAAAATTTTTAGTTTTCGAGGGTAATAGCTACGTATCTTGAAAAAATGAAGATATTAGACAATTTTATGATTGCAAATGGTAAAGAATGTGATTAAAGGCTCTTTTCCTATTTCGAAAGTTTTAGTTTTCGAGGGTAATAGCTTCGTATGTTGAAAAAATGAAGATATTAGACTATTTTATGATTGCAAATGGTAAAGAATGTGATTAAAGGCTCTTTTCCTATTTCAAAATTTTAGTTTTCGAGGGCAATAGCTACGTATGTTGAAAAAATGAAGCGTTTGTTGGAAAAATGAAGATATTAGACAATTTTATGATTGCACATGGTAAAGAATGTGATTAAAGGCTCTTTTCCTATATCAAAAGTTTTAGTTTTCGAGGGTAATAGCTATGTATGTTGAAAAAATGAAGATATTAGACTATTTTATGATTGCAAATGATAAAAAATGTGATTAAAGGCTCTTTCCTATGTCAAAAGTTTTAGTTTTCGAGGGTAATAGCTACGTATGTTGAAAAAATGAAGATATTAGACAATTTTATAATTGCACATGGTAAAGAATGTGCTTAAAGGCTCTTTTCCTATTTCAAAAGTTTTAGTTTTCGAGGTTAATAGCTACGTATGTTGAAAAAATGAAGATATTAGACTATTTTATGATTGCAAATGGTAAAGAATGTGATTAAAGGCTCTTTTCCTATGTCAAGAGTTTTAGTTTTCGAGGGTAATAGCTTTGTCCGTGGAAAAAATGAAGATATTAGACTATTTTATGATTGCAAATGGTAAAGAATGTGATTAAATGCTCTTTTCCTATTTCAAAAGTTTTAGTTTTCGAGGGTAATAGCTAGGTATGTTGAAAAAATGAAGATATTAGACTATTTTATCATTGCAAATGGTAAAGAATTTGATTAAAGGCTCTTTTCCTATTTCAAAAGTTTTAGTTTTCGAGGGTAATAGCTTTGTCTGTGGAAAAAATGAAGATATTAGACTATTTTATGATTGCACAAGGTAAAGAATGTGATTAAAGGCTCTTTTCCTATTTCAAATGTTTTAGTTTTCGAGGGTAATAGCTACGTATGTAGAAAAAATGAAGATATTAGACTATTTTTTGATTGCACATGGTAAAGAATGTGATTAAAAGCTCTTTTCCTATTTCAAAAGTTTTAGTTTTCGAGGGTAATAGCTACGTATGTTGAAAAAATGAAGATATTAGACAATTTTATGATTGCACATGGTAAAGAATGTGATTAAAGGCTCTTTTCCTATGTCAAAAGTTTTAGTTTTCGAGGGTAATAGCTAAGTATGTTGAAAAAATGAAAAATATTAGACTATTTTATGATTGCAAATGTAAAGAATGTGATTAAAGGCTCTTTTCCTATTTCAAAAGTTTTAGTTTTCGAGGGTAATAGCTACGTATATTGAAAAAATGAAGATATTAGACAATTTTATGATTGCAAATGGTAAAGAATGTGATTAAAGGCTCTTTTCCTATTTCAAAAGTTTAGTTTTCGAGGGTAATAGCTACGTATGTTGCAAAAATGAAGATATTAGACTATTTTATCATTGCAAATGGTAAAGAATTTGATTAAAGGCTCTTTTCCTATTTCAAAAGTTTTAGTTTTCGAGGGTAATAGCTTTGTCTGTAGAAAAATGAAGATATTAGACTATTTTATGATTGCACATGGTAAAGAATGTGATTAAAGGCTCTTTTCCTATTTCAAAAGTTTTAGTTTTCGAGGGTAATAGCTACGTATGTTGAAAAAATGAAGATATTAGACTATTTTTTGATTGCACATGGTAAAGAATGTGATTAAAAGCTCTTTTCCTATTTCAAAAGTTTTAGTTTTCGAGGGTAATAGCTATGTATGTTGAAAAAATGAAGATATTAGACAATTTTATGATTGCACATGGTAAAGAATGTGATTAAAGGCTCTTTTCCTATGTCAAAAGCTTTAGTTTTCGAGGGTAATAGCTAAGTATGTTGAAAAAATGAAGATATTAGACTATTTTATGATTGCAAATGGTAAAGAATGTGATTAAAGGCTCTTTTCCTATGTCAAAAGTTTTAGTTTTCGAGGGTAATAGCTACGTATGTTGAAAAAATGAAGATATTATACTATTTTATGATTGCAAATGGTAAAGAATGTGATTAAAGGCTCTTTTCCTATTTCAAAAGTTTTAGTTTTCGAGGGTAATAGCTACTTATGTTGAAAAAATGAAGATATTAGACTATTTTATGATTGCAAATGGTAAAAAATTTGATTAAAGGCTCTTTTCCTATTTCAAAAGTTTTAGTTTTCGAGGGTAATAGCTACGTATGTTGAAAAAATGAAGATATTAGACAATTTCATGATTGCACATGGTACAGAATGTGATTAAAGGCTCTTTTCCTATGTCAAAAGTTTTAGTTTTCGAGGGTAATAGCTAAGTATGTTGAAAAAATGAAGATATTAGACTACTTTATGATTGCAAATGGTAAAGAATGTGATTAAAGGCTCTTTTCCTATTTCAAAAGTTTTAGTTTTCGAGGGTAATAGCTACGTATGTTGAAAAAATGAATATATTAAACAGTTTTATGATTGCAAATGGTAAAGAATGTGATTAAAGGCTCTTTTCCTATTTCAAAAGTTTTAGTTTTCGAGGATAATAGCTACGTATGTTGAAAAAATGAAGATATTAGACAATTTTATGATTGCAAATGGTAAAGAATGTGATTAAAGGCTCTTATCCTATTTCAAAACTTTTAGTTTTCGAGGGTAATAGCTACGTATGTTGAAAAAATGAAGATATTAGACTATTTTATGATTGCAAATGGTAAAGAATGTGATTAAAGGCTCTTTTCCTATTTCAAAAGTTTTAATTTTCGAGGGTAATAGCTACATATGTTGAAAAAAATGAAGATATTAGACTATTTTATCGTTGCAAATGGTAAAGAATTTGATTAAAGGCTCTTTTCCCATTTCAAAAGTTTTAGTTTTCGAGGTTAATAGCTTTGTCTGTGGAAAAAATGAAGATATTAGACTATTTTATGATTGCAAATGGTAAAGAATTAGATTAAAGGCTCTTTTCCTATTTCAAAAGTTTTAGTTTTCGAGGGTAATAGCTACCTATATTGAAAAAAATGAAGATAATAGACAATTTTATGATTTCAAATGGTAAAGAATGTGATTAAAGGCTCTTTTCCTATTTCAAAAGTTTTAGTTTTCGAGGGTAATAGCTACGTATGTTGAAAAAATGAAGATATTAGACTATTTTATGATTGCACATGGTAAAGAATGTGATTAAAGGCTCTTTTCCTATTTCAAAAGTTTTAGTTTTCGGGGGTAAGAGCTACGTATGTTGAAAAAAATGAAGATATTAGGACTATTTGTGATTGCAAATGGTAAAGAATGTGATTAAAGGCTCTTTTCCTATGTAAAAGTTTTAGTTTTTCGAGGGTAATAGCTACGTAGGTTGAAAAAATGAAGATATTAGACTATTTTATGATTGCAAATGGTAAAAAATGTGATTAAAGGCTCTTTTCCTATTTCAAAAGTTTTAGTTTTCGAGGGTAATAGCTACGTATGTTGAAAAAATGAAGATATTAGACTATTTTATGATTACACATGGTAAAGAATGTGATTAAAGGCTATTTTCCTATTTGAAAAGTTTTAGTTTTCGAGGGTAATAGCTATGTCTGTGGAAAAAATGAAGATATTAGACTATTTTATGATTGCACATGGTAAAGAATGTGATTAAAGGCTCTTTTCCTATTTCAAAAGTTTTAGTTGTCGAGGGTAATAGCTACGTATGTTGAAAAATGAAGATATTAGACTATTTTATGATTGCACATGGTAAAGAATGTGATTAAAGGCTCTTTTCCTATTTCAAAAGTTTTAGTTTTCAAGGGTAATAGCTTTGTATGTGGAAAAATGAAGATATTAGACTATTTTATGATTGCACATGGTAAAGAATGTGATTAAAGGCTCTTTTCCTATTTCAAAAGTTTTAGTTTTCGAGGGTAATAGCTACGTATGTTGAAAAAATGAAGATATTAGACTATTTTATGATTGCACATGGTAAAGAATGTGATTAAAGGCTCTTTTCCTATTTCAAAAGTTTTAGTTTTCGAGGGTAATAGGTTTGTATGTGGAAAAAATGAAGATATTAGACTATTTTATGATTGCACATGGTAAAGAATGTGATTAAAGGTTCTTTTCCTATTTCAAAAGTTTTAGTTTTCGAGGGTAATAGCTACGTATGTTGAAAAAATGAAGATATTAGACTATTTTATGATTGCAAATGGTAAAGAATGTGATTAAAGGCTCTTTTCCTATGTCAAAAGTTTTAGTTTTTGAGGGTAATAGCTACGTATGTTGATAAAATGAAGATATTAGACTATTTTATGATTGCAAATGGTAAAGAATGTGATTAAAGGCTCTTTTCCTATTTCAAAAGTTTTAGTTTTCGAGGGTAATAGCTACGTATGTTGAAAAAATGAAGATATTAGACTATTTAATGATTGCAAATGGTAAAGAATTTGATCAAA
>NW_027066541.1:0-18177 GCF_032884065.1 Artemia franciscana
GTGATTAAAGGCTCTTTCCTATTACAAAACATTTAGTTTTCGATGGTAATAGCTTTGTCTGTGGAAAAAATGAAGATATTAGACAATTTTATGATTGCACATTGTAAAGAATGTGATTAAAGGCTCTTTTCCTATTTCAAAAGTTTTAGTTTTCGAGGGTAATAGCTACGTATGTTGAAAAAATGAAGATATTAGACTATTTTATGATTGCAAATGGTAAAGAGTGTGATTAAAGGCTCTTTTCCTATGTCAAAAGTTTTAGTTTTCGAGGGTAATAGCTTTGTCTGTGGAAAAAATGAAGATATTAGACAATTTTATGATTGCACATGGTAAAGAATTTGATTAAAGGCTCTTTTCCTATTTCAAAAGTTTTAGTTATCGAGGGTAATAGCTACGTTTGTTGAAAAAATGAAGATATTAGACTATTTTATGATTGCACATGGTAAAGAATGTGATTAAAGGCTGTTTTCCTATGTCAAAAGTTTTAGTTTTCGAGGGTAATAGCTACGTATGTTGAAAAAATGAAGATATTAGACTATTTTATTATTGCACATAGTAAAGAATGTGATTAAAGGCTTATTTCCCATGTCAAAAGTTTTAGTTTTCGAGGGTAATAGCTTTGTCTGTGGACAAAATGAAGATATTAGACAATTTTATGATTGCACGTGGTAAAGAATGTGATTAAAGGCTCTTTTCCTATTTCAAAAGTTTTAGTTTTCGAGGGTAATAGCTACGTATGTTGAAAAAATGAAGATATTAGACTATTTTATGATTGCAAATGGTAAAGAATGTGATTAAAGGCTCTTTTCCTATGTCAAAAGTTTTAGTTTTCGAGGGTAATAGCTACGTATGTTGAAAAAATGAAGATATTGGACTATTTTATGATTGCAAATGGTAAAGAATGTGGTTAAAGGCTCTTTTCCTATGTCAAAAGTTTTAGTTTTCGAGGGTAATAGCTACATATATTGAATAAATGAAGATTTTAGACAATTTTATGATTGCAAATGGTAAAGAATGTGATTAAAGGCTCTTTTCCTATGTCAAAAATTTTAGTTTTCGAGGGTAATAGCTCCGTATGTTGAAAAAATGAAGATATTAGACTATTTTATGATTGCACATGGTAAAGAATGTGATTAAAGGCTCTTTTCCTATGTCAAAAATTTTAGTTTTCGAGGGTAATAGCTTTGTCTGTGGAAAAAATGAAGATATTAGACAATTTTATGATTGCACATTGTAAAGAATGTGATTAAAGGCTCTTTTCCTATTTCAAAAGTTTTAGTTTTCGAGGGTAATAGCTACGTATGTTGAAAAAATGAAGATATTAGACTATTTTATGATTGCAAATGGTAAAGAATGTGATTAAAGGCTCTTTTCCTATGACAAAAGTTTTAGTTTTCGAGGGTAATAGCTACGTATGTTGAAAAAATGAAGATATTAGACTGTTTTATGATTGCACATGGTAAAGAATATGATTAAAGGCTCTTTTCCTATGTCAAAAGTTTTAGTTTTCGAGCGTTATAGCTACGTATGTTGAAAAAATGAAGATATTAGACTGTTTTATAATTGCAAATGGTAAAGAATGTGATTAAAGGCCCTTTTCCTATGTCAAAAGTTTTAGTTTTCGAGGGTAATAGCTACGTATGTTGAAAAAATGAAGATATTAGACTATTTTATGATTGCAAATGGTAAAGAATGTGATTAAAGGATCTTTTCCTATGTCAAAAGTTTTAGTTTTCGAGGGTAATAGCTAAGTATGTTGAAAAAATGAAGATATTAGACTATTTTATGATTGCAAATGGTAAAGAATGTGATTAAAGGCTCTTTTCCTATGTCAAAAGTTTTAGTGTTCGAGGGTAATAGCTACGTATGTTGAAAAAATGAAGATATTAGTCTATTTTATGATTGCAAATGGTAAAGAATGTGATTAAAGGCTCTTTCCTATGTCAAAAGTTTTAGTTTTCGAGGGTAATAGCTTTGTCTGTGGAAAAAATGAAGATATTAGACAATTTTATGATTGCACATGGTAAAGAATGTGATTCAAGGCTCTTTTCCTATTTCAAAAGTTTTAGTTTTCGAGGGTAATAGCTACGTATGTTGAAAAAATGAAGATATTAGACTATTTTATGATTGCAAATGGTAAAGAATGTGATTAAAGGCTCTTTTCCTATGTCAAAAGTTTTAGTTTTCGAGGGTAATAGCTACGTATGTTGAAAAAATGAAGATATTAGACTATTTTATGATTGCAAATGGTAAAGAATGTGATTAAAGTCTCTTGTCCTATTTCAAAAGTTTTAGTTTTCGAGGGTAATAGCTATGTCTGTGGAAAAAATGAAGATATTAGACTATTTTATGATTGCACATGGTAAAGAATGTGATTAAAGGCTCTTTTCCTATGTCAAAAGTTTTAGTTTTCGAGGGTAATAGCTTTGTCTGTGGAAAAAATGAAGATATTAGACAATTTTATGATTGCACATGGTAAAGAATGTGATAAAAGGCTCTTTTCCTATTTCAAAAGTTTTAGTTTTCGAGGGTAATAGCTACGTATGTTGAAAAAATGAAGATATTAGACTATTTTATGATTGCAAATGGTAAAGAATGTGATTAAAAGCTCTTTTCCTATGTCAAAAATTTTAGTTTTCGAGGGTAATAGCTACGTATGTTGAAAAAATGAAGATATTAGACTATTTTATGATTTCAAATTGTAAAGAATGTGATTAAACGCTCTTTTCCTATTTCAAAAGTTTTAGTTTTCGAGGGTAATAGCTATGTCTGTGGAAAAAATGAAGATATTAGACTATTTTATTATTGCACACGGTAAAGAATGTGATTAAAGGCTCTTTTCCTATTTCAAAAGTTTTAGTTTTCGAGGGTAATAGCTACGTATGTTAAAAAAATGAATATATTAGACTATTTTAAGATTGCAAATGGTAAAGAATGTGATTAAAGGCTCTTTTCCTATGTCAAAAGTTTTAGTTTTCGAAGGTAATAGCTACGTATGTTGAAAAAATGAAGATATTAGACTATTTTATGATTGCACATGGTAAAGAATTTGATTAAAGGCTCTTTCCTATTACAAAACATTTAGTTTTCGAGGGTAATAGCTTTGTCTGTGGGATAAATGAAGATATTAGACAATTTTATGATTGCAGATTGTAAAGAATGTGATTAAAGGCTCTTTTCCTATTTCAAAAGTTTTAGTTTTCGAGAGTATTAGCTACGTATGTTGAAAAAATGAAGATATTAGACTATTTTATGATTGCAAATGGTAAAGAATGTGATTAAAGGCTCTTTTCCTATGTCAAAAGTTTTAGTTTTCGAGGGTAATAGCTCCGTATGTTGCAAACATGAAGATATTAGACTATTTTATGATTGCACATGGTAAAGAATGTGATTAAAGGCTCTTTTCCTATGTCAAAAGTTTTATTTTTCGAGGGTAATAGCTACGTATGTTTAAAAAATGAAGATATTAGACTTTTTTATGATTGCAAATGGTAAAGAATGTGATTAAAGGCTCTTTTCCTATTTCAAAAGTTTTAGTTTTCGAGGGTAATAGCTACGTATGTTGAAAAAATGAAGATATTAGACTATTTTATGATTGCAAATGGTAAAGAATGTGATTAAAGGCTCTTTTCCTATTTCAAAAGTTTTAGTTTTCGAGGGTAATAGCTACGTATGTTGAAAAAATGAAGATATTAGACTATTTTATGATTGCAAATGGTAAAGAATGTGATTCAAGGCTCTTTTCCTATGTCAAAAGTTTTAGTTTTCGAGGGTAATAGCTACGTATGTTGAAAAAATGAAGATATTAGACTATTTTATGATTGCACATGTCAAAATGTGATTAATGGCTCTTTTCCTATGACAAAAGTTTTAGTTTTCGAGGGTAATAGCTTTGTCTGAGGAAAAAATGAAGATATTAGACAATTTTATGATTGCACATGGTAAAGAATGTGATTAAAGGCTTTTTTCCTATTTCAAAAGTTTTATTTTTCGAGGGTAATAGCTACGTATGTTGAAAAAATGAATATATTAGACTATTTTATGATTGCAAATGGTAAAGAATGTGATTAAAGGCTCTTTTCCTATGTCAAAAGTTTTAGTTTTCGAGGGTAATAGCTACGTATGTTGAAAAAATGAAGATATTAGACTATTTTATGATTGCAAATGGTAAAGAATGTGATTAAAGGCTCTTTTCCTATGTCAAAAGTTTTAGTTTTCGAGGGTAATAGCTACGTATGTTGAAAAAATGAAGATATTAGACTATTTTATGATTGCACATGGTAAAGAATGTGATTAAAGGATCTTTTCCTATGTCAAAAGTTTTAGTTTTCGAGGGTAATAGCTAAGTATGTTGAAAAAATGAAGATATTAGACTATTTTATGATTGCAAATGGTAAAAAATGTGATTAAAGGCTCTTTTCCTATGTCAAAAGTTTTAGTGTTCGAGGGTAATAGCTACGTATGTTGAAAAAATGAAGATATTAGACTATTTTATGATTGCAAATGGTAAAGAATGTGATTAAAGGCTCTTTCCTATGTCAAAAGTTTTAGTTTTCGAGGGTAATAGCTTTGTCTGTGGAAAAAATGAAGATATTAGACAATTTTATGATTGCACATGGTAAAGAATGTGATTCAAGGCTCTTTTCCTATTTCAAAAGTTTTAGTTTTCGAGGGTAATAGCTACGTATGTTGAAAAAATGAAGATATTAGACTATTTTATGATTGCAAATGGTAAAGAATGTGATTAAAGGCTCTTTTCCTATGTCAAAAGTTTTAGTTTTCGAGGGTAATAGCTTTGTCTGTGGAAAAAATGAAGATATTAGACTATTTTATGATTGCAAATGGTAAAGAATGTGATTAAAGTCTCTTTTCCTATTTCAAAAGTTTTAGTTTTCGAGGGTAATAGCTATGTCTGTGGAAAAAATGAAGATATTAGACTATTTTATGATTGCACATGGTAAAGAATGTGATTAAAGGCTCTTTTCCTATGTCAAAAGTTTTAGTTTTCGAGGGTAATAGCTTTGTCTGTGGAAAAAATGAAGATATTAGACAATTTTATGATTGCACATGGTAAAGAATGTGATAAAAAGCTCTTTTCCTATTTCAAAAGTTTTAGTTTTCGAGGGTAATAGCTACGTATGTTGAAAAAATGAAGATATTAGACTATTTTATGATTGCAAATGGTAAAGAATGTGATTAAAGGCTCTTTTCCTATGTCAAAAGTTTTAGTTTTCGAGGGTAATAGCTACGTATGTTGAAAAAATGAAGATATTAGACTATTTTATGATTGCAAATGGTAAAGAATGTGATTAAAAGCTCTTTTCCTATGTCAAAAATTTTAGTTTTCGAGGGTAATAGCTACGTATGTTGAAAAAATGAAGATATTAGACTATTTTATGATTTCAAATTGTAAAGAATGTGATTAAAGGCTCTTTTCCTATTTCAAAAGTTTTAGTTTTCGAGGGTAATAGCTATGTCTGTGGAAAAAATGAAGATATTAGACTATTTTATTATTGCACATGGTAAAGAATGTGATTAAAGGCTCTTTTCCTATTTCAAAAGTTTTAGTTTTCGAGGGTAATAGCTACGTATGTTGAAAAAATGAATATATTAGACTATTTTATGATTGCAAATGGTAAAGAATGTGATTAAAGGCTCTTTTCCTATGTCAAAAGTTTTAGTTTTCGAAGGTAATAGCTACGTATGTTGAAAAAATGAAGATATTAGACTATTTTATGATTGGACATGGTAAAGAATGTGATTAAAGGCTCTTTCCTATTACAAAACATTTAGTTTTCGAGGGTAATAGCTTTGTCTGTGGAAAAAATGAAGATATTAGACAATTTTATGATTGCACATTGTAAAGAATGTGATTAAAGGCTCTTTTCCTATTTCAAAAGTTTTAGTTTTCGAGAGTATTAGCTACGTATGTTGAAAAAATGAAGATATTAGACTATTTTATGATTGCAAATGGTAAAGAATGTGATTAAAGGCTCTTTTCCTATGTCAAAAGTTTTAGTTTTCGAGGGTAATAGCTCCGTATGTTGCAAAAATGAAGATATTAGACTATTTTATGATTGCACATGGTAAAGAATGTGATTAAAGGCTCTTTTCCTATGTCAAAAGTTTTATTTTTCGAGGGTAATAGCTACGTATGTTGAAAAAATGAAGATATTAGACTATTTTATGATTGAACATGGTAAAGAATGTGATTAAAGGCTCTTTTCCTATGTCAAAAGTTTTAGTTTTCGAGGGTAATAGCTACGTATGTTGAAAAAATGAAGATATTAGACTATTTTATGATTGCAAATGGTAAAGAATGTGATTAAAGGCTCTTTTCCTATTTCAAAAGTTTTAGTTTTCGAGGGTAATAGCTACGTATGTTGAAAAAATGAAGATATTAGACTATTTTATGATTGCAAATGGTAAAGAATGTGATTCAAGGCTCTTTTCCTATGTCAAAAGTTTTAGTTTTTGAGGGTAATAGCTACGTATGTTGAAAAAATGAAGATATTAGACTATTTTATGATTGCACATGTCAAAATGTGATTAATGGCTCTTTTCCTATGTCAAAAGTTTTAGTTTTCGAGGGTAATAGCTTTGTCTGTGGAAAAAATGAAGATATTAGACAATTTTATGATTGCACATGGTAAAGAATGTGATTAAAGGCTCTTTTCCTATTTCAAAAGTTTTATTTTTCGAGGGTAATAGCTACGTATGTTGAAAAAATGAATATATTAGACTATTTTATGATTGCAAATGGTAAAGAATGTGATTAAAGGCTCTTTTCCTATGTCAAAAGTTTTAGTTTTCGAGGGTAATAGCTACGTATGTTGAAAAAATGAAGATATTAGACTATTTTATGATTGCAAATGGTAAAGAATGTGATTAAAGGCTCTTTTCCTATGTCAAAAGTTTTAGTTTTCGAGGGTAATAGCTACGTATGTTGAAAAATGAAGATATTAGACTATTTTATGATTGCACATGGTAAAGAATGTGATTAAAGGCTCTTTTCCTATGTCAAAAGTTTTACTTTTTGAGGGTAATAGCTACGTATGTTGAAAAAATGAAGATATTAGGCTATTCTATGATTGCAAATGGTAAAGAATGTGATTAAAGGCACTTTTCCTATGTCAAAAGTTTTAGTTTTCGAGGGTAATAGCTACGTATGTTGAAAAAATGAAGATATTAGACTATTTTATGATTGCAAATGGTAAAGAATGTGATTAAAGGCTCTTTTCCTATGTCAAAAGTTTTAGTTTTCGAGGGTAATAGCTACGTATGTTGAAAAAATGAAGATATTAGACTATTTTATAATTGCAAATGGTAAAGAATGTGATTAAAGGTTCTTTTCCTATGTCAAAAGTTTTAGTTTTCGAGGGTAATAGCTACGTATGTTGAAAAAATGAAGATATTAGACTATTTTATGATTGCAAATGGTAAAGAATGTGATTAAAGGCTCTTTTCCTATGTCAAAAGTTTTAGTTTTCGAGGGTAATAGCTACGTATGTTGAAAAAATGAAGATATTAGACTATTTTATGATTGCAGATGGTAAAAAAAAGGGGAAGTACCCAATGATTTTAGGAAAACCTTAATTAAACCACTGTATAAGAAAGGTGACAAGAGTGAATGTCGGAATTATCGAGGCATTAGTCTGGTCTCTGTAGGTAGCAAATTACTGAGTAATGTGATACTTTTTAGACTGAGACATGCTGTAGACAAAGTTTTAAGGGAAGAACAATGCGGTTTTAGAAAAGGTAGAGGATGTGTCGACCATGTTTTCACTCTTAGGTTAATAATTGAGAAGTCCCTTCGTTGTCAAACACCTTTGGTCCTTAGTTTTATCGATTATGAGCAAGCTTTCGATTCTGTTGATAGAACACCGTTAACAAAGGTCTTATCGTTATATGGTATACCAGAAAAATACATTAAAGTGATTTGCGCTATGTACGAGAATAATACTGCTGCGGTTAAGGTAGGAAATGAGGTTAGCAACTGGTTTTGTATTAAATCAGGAGTTAAGCAGGGTTGTGTTCTATCCCCATTTATATGGATCATTTTGATGGACTTCGTCTTAAGGAGCACAGGAAAGGCAATTGGAGGCCATGGAATCAAATGGGGAGGAAGAACGCTCCTGGACTTAGATTATGCTGATGATTTAAGCATATTAGATGAAAGTGTGAGCAAAATGAATGAATTTTTAGAGGTTTTACGAGTTCAGGGTGCTAAAATAGGCTTGAAAATTAATGTTAAGAAGACTAAGTCACTAAGGTTAGGAATAAGTGAAGATGAACAGGTGACCTTAGGTGGCGAGGGGATTGATCAGGTTGGGAGCTTCAGTTACCTTGGTAGTATTATTAGTAAAGATGGTGGGAGCAGTGAAGATGTTAAAAGTAGAATAGCTAAAGCTCAGGGTGTTTTTTCACAGTTAAAAAAAGTTTGGAAGAATAGAAAGATAAGCCTACAAACCAAGATTAGAATATTGGAAGCTACAGTGATGACAGTGGTCAAATATTGGCTCTGAAGCATGGACACTCCGAAAAGCAGATGAAAATTTACTAGATGTTTTCCAGAGAAATTGCCTACGGATTGTTCTGGGTACCCGGCTGACTGACCGTATTTCAAACAGTAGGTTGTACGAAAAGTGTGGTTCAATCCCGCTTTCTGGGGCTATAATGAAGGAAAGGTTGAGATGGCTAGGCCACGTTCTACGGATGAAGGATGACAGATTACCGAAGATTGTCCTTTTTGGCCAACCGTCTGGGGCTACACGGAAAGCAGGTCGTCCTTGTCTGGGTTGGGAGGATGTCATAAATAAGGATTTAAAGGAAATGGGAACTTCCTGGGAGGGTGTAAAGAGGGAGGCTTTAAATAGATTAGGTTGGAGGAGGAGCGTGCGTAGCTGTGTTGGCCTCAGGCGGCTTGGTGCTGCAGTGAGTTATTAGTAGTAGTAGTAGTAGTAGTAGTAGATGGTAAATAATGTGATTAAAGGCTCTTTTCCTATGTCAAAAGTTTTAGTTTTCGAGGGTAATAGCTACGTATGTTGAAAAAATGAAGATATTAGACTATTTTATGATTTCAAATGGAAAAGAATGTGATTAAAGGCTCTTTTCCTATTTCAAAAGTTTTAGTTTTCGAGGGTAATAGCTATGTCTGTGGAAAAAATGAAGATATTAGACTATTTTATTATTGCACATGGTAAAGAATGTGATTAAAGGCTCTTTTCCTATTTCAAAAGTTTTAGTTTTCGAGGGTAATAGCTACGTATGTTGAAAAAATGAATATATTAGACTATTTTATGATTGCAAATGGTAAAGAATGTGATTAAAGGCTCTTTTCCTATGTCAAAAGTTTTAGTTTTCGAAGGTAATAGCTACGTATGTTGAAAAAATGAAGATATTAGACTATTTTATGATTGCACATGGTAAAGAATGTGATTAAAGGCTCTTTCCTATTACAAAACATTTAGTTTTCGAGGGTAATAGCTTTGTCTGTGGGAAAAATGAAGATATTAGACAATTTTATGATTGCACATTGTAAAGAATGTGATTAAAGGCTCTTTTCCTATTTCAAAAGTTTTAGTTTTCGAGAGTAATAGCTACGTATGTTGAAAAAATGAAGATATTAGACTATTTTATGATTGCAAATGGTAAAGAATGTGATTAAAGGCTCTTTTCCTATATCAAAAGTTTTAGTTTTCGAGGGTAATAGCTCCGTATGTTGCAAAAATGAAGATATTAGACTATTTTATGATTGCACATGGTAAAGAATGTGATTAAAGGCTCTTTTCCTATGTCAAAAGTTTTAGTTTTCGAAGTTAATAGCTACGTATGTTGAAAAAATGAAGATATTAGACTATTTTATGATTGCAAATGGTAAAGAATGTGATTAAAGGCTCTTTTCCTATGTCAAAAGTTTTATTTTTTGAGGGTAATAGCTACGTATGTTGAAAAAATGAAGATATTAGACTATTTTATGATTGAACATGGTAAAGAATGTGATTAAAGGCTCTTTTCCTATGTCAAAAGTTTTAGTTTTCGAGGGTAATAGCTACGTATGTTGAAAAAATGAAGATATTAGACTATTTTATGATTGCAAATGGTAAAGAATGGGATTAAAGGCTCTTTTCCTATTTCAAAAGTTTTAGTTTTCGAGGGTAATAGCTACGTATGTTGAAAAAATGAAGATATTATACTATTTTATGATTTCAAATGGTAAAGAATGTGATTCAAGGCTCTTTTCCTATGTCAAAAGTTTTAGTTTTCGAGGGTAATAGCTACGTATGTTGAAAAAATGAAGATATTAGACTATTTTATGATTGCACATGTCAAAATGTGATTAATGGCTCTTTTCCTATGTCAAAAGTTTTAGTTTTCGAGGGTAATAGCTTTGTCTGTGGAAAAAATGAAGATATTAGACAATTTTATGATTGCACATGGTAAAGAATGTGATTAAAGGCTCTTTTCCTATTTCAAAAGTTTTATTTTTCGAGGGTAATAGCTACGTATGTTGAAAAAATGAATATATTAGACTATTTTATGATTGCAAATGGTAAAGAATGTGATTAAAGGCTATTTTCCTATGTCAAAAGTTTTAGTTTTCGAGGGTAATAGCTACGTATGTTGAAAAAATGAAGATATTAGACTATTTTATGATTGCAAATGGTAAAGAATGTGATTAAAGGCTCTTTTCCTATGTCAAAAGTTTTAGTTTTCGAAGGTAATAGCTACGTATGTTGAAAAAATGAAGATATTAGACTATTTTATGATTGCACATGGTAAAGAATGTGATTAAAGGCTCTTTTCCTATGTCAAAAGTTTTAGTTTTCGAGGGTAATAGCTACGTATGTTGAAAAAATGAAGATATTAGGCTATTTTATGATTGCAAATGGTAAAGAATGTGATTAAAGGCTTTTTTCCTATGTCAAAAGTTTTAGTTTTCGAGGGTAATAGCTACGTATGTTGAAAAAATGAAGATATTAGACTATTTTATGATTGCAAATGGTAAAGAATGTGATTAAAGGCTCTTTTCCTATGTCAAAAGTTTTAGTTTTCGAGGGTAATGGCTACGTATGTTGAAAAAATGAAGATATTAGACTATTTTATAATTGCAAATGGTAAAGAATGTGATTAAAGGTTCTTTTCCTATGTCAAAAGTTTTAGTTTTCGAGGGTAATAGCTACGTATGTTGAAAAAATGAAGATATTAGACTATTTTATGATTGGAAATGGTAAAGAATGTGATTAAAGGCTCTTTTCCTATGTCAAAAGTTTTAGTTTTCGAGGGTAATAGCTACGTATGTTGAAAAAATGAAGATATTAGACTATTTTATGATTGCAAATGGTAAAGAATGTGATTAAAGGCTCTTTTCCTATGTCAAAAGTTTTAGTTTTCGAAGGTAATAGCTACGTATGTTGAAAAAATGAAGATATTAGACTATTTTATGATTGCACATGGTAAAGAATGTGATTAAAGGCTCTTTTCCTATGTCAAAAGTTTTAGTTTTCGAGGGTAATAGCTACGTATGTTGAAAAAATGAATATATTAGACTATTTTATGATTGCAAATGGTAAAGAATGTGATTAAAGGCTATTTTCCTATGTCAAAAGTTTTAGTTTTCGAGGGTAATAGCTACGTATGTTGAAAAAATGAAGATATTAGACTATTTTATGATTGCAAATGGTAAAGAATGTGATTAAAGGCTCTTTTCCTATGTCAAAAGTTTTAGTTTTCGAAGGTAATAGCTACGTATGTTGAAAAAATGAAGATATTAGACTATTTTATGATTGCACATGGTAAAGAATGTGATTAAAGGCTCTTTTCCTATGTCAAAAGTTTTAGTTTTCGAGGGTAATAGCTACGTATGTTGAAAAAATGAAGATATTAGGCTATTTTATGATTGCAAATGGTAAAGAATGTGATTAAAGGCTTTTTTCCTATGTCAAAAGTTTTAGTTTTCGAGGGTAATAGCTACGTATGTTGAAAAAATGAAGATATTAGACTATTTTATGATTGCAAATGGTAAAGAATGTGATTAAAGGCTCTTTTCCTATGTCAAAAGTTTTAGTTTTCGAGGGTAATGGCTACGTATGTTGAAAAAATGAAGATATTAGACTATTTTATAATTGCAAATGGTAAAGAATGTGATTAAAGGTTCTTTTCCTATGTCAAAAGTTTTAGTTTTCGAGGGTAATAGCTACGTATGTTGAAAAACTGAAGATATTAGACTATTTTATGATTGCAAATGGTAAAGAATGTGATTAAAGGCTCTTTTCCTATGTCAAAAGTTTTAGTTTTCGAGGGTAATAGCTACGTATGTTGAAAAAATGAAGATATTAGACTATTTTATGATTGCAAATGGTAAAGAATGTGATTAAAGGCTCTTTTCCTATTTCAAAAGTTTTCGTTTTCGAGGGTAATAGCAATGTCTGTGGAAAAAATTAAGATATTAGACTATTTTATGATTGTACATAGTAAAGAATGTGATTAAAGGCTTATTTCCTATGTCAAAAGTTTTAGTTTTCGAGGGTAATAGCTTTGTCTGTGGAAAAAATGAAGATATAAGACAATTTTATGATTGCACGTGGTAAAGAATGTGATTAAAGGCTCTTTTCCTATTTCAAAAGTTTTAGTTTTCGAGGGTAATAGCTACGTATGTTGAAAAAATGAAGATATTAGACTATTTTATGATTGCAAATGGTAAAGAATGTGATTAAAGGCTCTTTTCCTATGTCAAAAGTTTTTGTTTTCGAGGGTAATAGCTACGTATGTTGAAAAAATGAAGATATTGGACTATTTTATGATTGCAAATGGTAAAGAATGTGATTAAAGGCTCTTTTCCTATGTCAAAAGTTTTAGTTTTCGAGGGCAATAGCTACGTATGTTGAAAAAATGAAGATTTTAGACTATTTTATGATTGCAAATGGTAAAGAATGTGATTAAAGGCTCTTTTCCTATGTCAAAAATTTTAGTTTTCGAGGGTAATAGCTACGTATGTTGAAAAAAATGAAGATAATAGACTATTTTATGATTGCCCTTGGTAAAGAATGTGATTAAAGGCTCTTTTCCTATGTCAAAAGTTTTAGTTTTCGAGGGTAATAGCTTTGTCTGTGGAAAAAATGAAGATATTGGACAATTTTATGATTGCACATTGTAAAGAATGTGATTAAAGGCTCTTTCCCTATTTCAAAAGTTTTAGTGTTCGAGGGTAATAGCTACGTATGTTGAAAAAATGAGATATTAGACTATTTTATGATTGCAAATGGTAAAGAATGTGATTAAAGGCTCTTTTCCTATGTCAAAAGTTTTAGTTTTCGAGGGGTAATAGCTACGTATGTTGAAAAAATGAAGATATTAGACTATTTTATGATTGCACATGGTAAAGAATGTTATTAAAGGCTCTTTTCCTATGTCAAAAGTTTTAGTTTTCGAGGGTAATAGCTACGTATGCTGAAAAAATGAAGATATTAGACTATTTTATGATTGCAAATGGTAAAGAATGTGATTAAAGGCTCTTTTCCTATTTCAAAAGTTTTAGTTTTCGAGGGTAATAGCTATGTCTGTGGAAAAAAATGAAGATATTAAACTATTTTATGATTGCACATGGTAAAGAATGTGATTAAAGGCTCTTTTCCTATGTCAAAAGTTTTAGTTTTTGAGGGTAATAGCTTTGTCTGTCGAAAAAATGAAGATATTAGACAATTTTATGATTGCACATGGTAAAGAATTTGATTAAAGGCTCTTTTTCTATTTCAAAAGTTTTAGTTTTCGAGCGTAATAGCTACGTATGTTGAAAAAATGAAGATATTAGACTATTTTATGATTGCAAATGGTAAAGAATGTAATTAAAGGCTCTTTTCCTATGTCAAAAGTTTTAGTTTTCGAGGGTAATAGCTACGTATGTTGAAAAAATGAAGATATTAGACTATTTTATGATTGCAAATGGTAAAGAATGTGATTAAAGGCTCTTTTCCTATGTCAAAAGTTTTAGTTTTCGAGGGTAATAGCTAAGTGTGTTGAAAAAAATGAAGATATTAGACTATTTTATGATTGCAAATGGTAAAGAATGTTATTAAAGCCTCTTTTCCTATGTCAAAAGTTTTAGTTTTCGAGGGTAATAGCTACGTATGTTGAAAAAATGAAGATATTAGACTATTTTATGATTGTAAATGGTAAAGAATGTGATTAAAGGCTCTTTCCTATGTCAAAAGTTTTAGTTTTCGAGGGTAATAGCTTTGTCTGTGGAAAAAATGAAGATATTAGACAATATTATGATTGCACATGGTAAAGAATGTGATTAAAGGCTCTTTTCCTATTTCAAAAGTTTTAGTTTTCGAGGGTAATAGCTACGTATGTTCAAAAAATGAAGATATTAGACTATTTTATGATTGCAAATGGTTCAGAATGTGATTAAAGGCTCTTTGCCTATGTCAAAAGTTTTAGTTTTCGAGGGTAATAGCTACGTATGTTGAAAAAATGAAGATATTAGACTATTTTATGATTGCACATGGTAAAGAATGTGATTAAAGGCTCTCTTCCTATGTCAAAAGTTTTAGTTTTTGAGGGTAATAGCTACGTATGTTGAAAAAATGAAGATATTAGACTATTTTATGATTGCAAATGGTAAAGAATGTGATTAAAGGCTCTTTTCCTATTTCAAAAGTTTTAGTTTTCGAGGGTAATAGCTATGTCTGTGGAAAAAATGAAGATATTAGACTATTTTATGATTGCACATGGTAAAGAATGTGATTAAAGGCTCTTTTCCTATGTCAAACGTTTTAGTTTTCGAGGGTAATAGCTTTGTCTGTGGAAAAAATGAAGATGTTAGACAATTTTATGATTGCACATGGTAAAGAATGTGATTAAAGGCACTTTTCCTATTTCAAATGTTTTACTTTTCGAGGGTAATAGCTACGTATGTTGAAAAAATGAAGATATTTGACTATTTTATGATTGAAAATGGTAAAGAATGTGATTAAAGGCTCTTTTCCTATGTCAAAAGTTTTAGTTTTCGAGGGTAATAGCTACTAACGTTGAAAAAATGAAGATATTAGACTATTTTATAATTGCAAATAGTAAAGAATGTGATTAAAGGCTCTTTTCCAATGTCAAAAGTTTTAGTTTTCGAGGGTAATAGCTACGTATGTTGAAAAACTGAAGATATTAGACTATTTTATGATTGCAGATGGTAAAGAATGTGATTAAAGGCTCTTTTCCTATTTCAAAAGTTTTAGTTTTCGAGGGTAATAGCTATGTCTTTGGAAAAAATGAAGATATTAAACTATTTTATGATTGCACATGGTAAAGAATGTGATTAAAGGCTCTTTTCCTATGTCAAAAGTTTTAGTTTTCGAGGGTAATAGCTTTGTCTGTGGAAATAATGAAGATATTAGACAATTTTATGATTGCACATTGTAAAGAATTTGATTAAAGGCTCTTTTCCTATTTCAAAATTTTTAGTTTTCGAGGGTAATAGCTACATATGTTGAAAAAAAGAAGATATTACACTATTTCATGATTGCACATGGTAAAGAATGTGATTAAAGGCTCTTTTTCTATGTCAAAAGTTTTAGTTTTCGAGGGTAATAGCTATGTCTGTGGAAAAAATGAAGATATTAGACTATTTTATGATTGCACATGGTAAAGAATGTGATTAAAGGCTCTTTTCCTGTGTCAAAAGTTTTAGTTTTCGAGGGTAATAGCTTTTTCTGTGAAAAAAATGAAGATATTAGACAATTTTATGATTGCACATGGCAAAGAATGTGATTAAAGGCTCTTTTCCTATTTCAAAAGTTTTAGTTTTCGAGGGTAATAGCTACGTATGTTGAAAAAAATGAATATATTAGACTATTTTATGATTGCAAATGGTAAAGAATGTGATTAAAGGCTCTTTTCCTATGTCAAAAGTTTTAGTTTTCGAGGGTAATAGCTACGTATGTTGAAAAAATGAAGATATTAGACTATTTTATGATTGCAAATGGTAAAGAATGTGATTAAAGCTCTTTTCCTATGTCAAAAGTTTTAGTTTTCGAAGGTAATAGCTACGTATGTTGAAAAATGAAGATATTAGACTATTTTATGATTGCAAATGGTAAAGAATGTGATTAAAGGCTCTTTTCCTATGTCAAAAGTTTTAGTTTTCGAGGGTAATAGCTACATATGTTGAAAAAATGAAGATATTAGACTATTTTATGATTGCAAATGGTAAAGAATGTGATTAAAGGCTCTTTTCCTATGTCAAAAAGTTTAGTTTTCGAGGGTAATAGCTATGTATGTTGAAAAAATGAAGATATTAGACTATTTTATGATTGCACATGGTAGAGAATGTGATTAAAGACTCTTTTCCTATGTCAAAAGTTTTAGTTTTCGAGGGTAATAGCTTTGTCTGTGGAAAAAATGAAGATATTAGACAATTTTATGATTGCACACTGTAAAGAATGTGATTAAAGGTTCTTTTTCTATTTCAAAAGTTTTAGTTTTCCAGGGTAATAGCTACGTATGTTGAAAAAATGAAGATATTAGACTATTTTATGATTGCAAATGGTAAAGAATGTGATTAAAGGCTCTTTTCCTATGTCAAAAGTTTTAGTTTTCGAGGGTAATAGCTACGTATGTTGAAAAAATGAAGATATTAGACTATTTTATGATTGCACATGGTAAAGAATGTGATTAAAGGCTCTTTCCCTATGTCAAAATTTTTAGTTTTTGAGGGTAATAGCTTTGTCTGTGGAAAAAAAGGAAGATATTAGACAATTTTATGATTGCACATGGTAAAGAATGTGATTAAAGGCTCTTTTCCTATGTCAAAAGTTTTAGTTTTCGAGGGTAATAGCTAAGTATGTTGAAAAAATGAAGATATTAGACTATTTTATGATTGCACATGGTAAAGAATGTGATTAAAGGCTGTTTTCCTATGTCAAAAGTTTTAGTTTTCGAGGGTAACAGCCACGTATGTTGAAAAAACGAAGATATTAGACTATTTTATGAATGCAAATGGTAAAGAATGTGATTAAAGGCTCTTTTCCTATTTCAAAAGTTTTAGTTTTCGAGGGTAATAGCTACGTATGTTGAAAAAATGAAGATATTAGACTATTTTATGATTGCACATGGTAAAGAATGTGATTAAAGGCTCTTTTCCTATGTCAAAATTTTTAGTT
This sequence comes from Artemia franciscana, assembly GCF_032884065.1. Lineage (NCBI taxonomy): Eukaryota > Metazoa > Arthropoda > Branchiopoda > Anostraca > Artemiidae > Artemia > Artemia franciscana. The sequence goes on from NW_027066541.1 coordinate 17,157, forward strand.
TTTGAGGGTAATAGCTTTGTCTGTGGAAAAAAGGAAGATATTAGACAATTTTATGATTGCAAATGGTAAAGAATGTGATTAAAGGCTCTTTTCCTATGTCAAAAGTTTTAGTTTTCGAGGGTAATAGCTAAGTATGTTGAAAAAATGAAGATATTAGACTATTTTATGATTGCACATGGTAAAGAATGTGATTAAAGGCTGTTTTCCTATGTCAAAAGTTTTAGTTTTCGAGGGTAATAGCTACGTATGTTGAAAAAATGAAGATATTAGACTATTTTATGATTGCAAATGGTAAAGAATGTGATTAAAGGCTCTTTTCCTATTTCAAAAGTTTTAGTTTTCGAGGGTAATAGCTATGTCTTTGGAAAAAATGAAGATATTAAACTATTTTATGATTGCACATGGTAAAGAATGTGATTAAAGGCTCTTTTCCTATGTCAAAAGTTTTAGTTTTCGAGGGTAATAGCTTTGTCTGTGGAAAAAATGAAGATATTAGACAATTTTATGATTGCACATTGTAAAGAATTTGATTAAAGGCTCTTTTCCTATTTCAAAATTTTTAGTTTTCGAGGGTAATAGCTACGTATGTTGAAAAAATGAAGATATTAGACTATTTTATGATTGCACATGGTAAAGAATGTGATTAAAGGCTCTTTTCCTATGTCAAAAGTTTTAGTTTTCGAGGGTAATAGCTATGTCTGTGGAAAAAATGAAGATATTAGACTATTTTATGATTGCACATGGTAAAAAATGTGATTAAAGGCTCTTTTCCTGTGTCAAAAGTTTTAGTTTTCGAGGGTAATAGCTTTTTCTGTGGAAAAAATGAAGATATTAGACAATTTTATGATTGCACATGGTAAAGAATGTGATTAAAGGCTCTTTTCCTATTTCAAAGTTTTAGTTTTCGAGGGTAATAGCTACGTATGTTGAAAAAATGAATATATTAGACTATTTTATGATTGCAAATGGTAAAGAATGTGATTAAAGGCTCTTTTCCTATGTCAAAAGTTTTAGTTTTCGA
>NW_027066542.1:0-18167 GCF_032884065.1 Artemia franciscana
AGCCTTTAATCACATTCTTTACCATTTGCAATCATAAAATAGTCTAATATCTTCATTTTTTCAACATACGTAGCTATTACCCTCGAAAATTAAAACTTTTGAAATAGGAAAAGAGCCTTTAAGCACTTTCTTTACCATGTGCAATCATAAAATAGTCTAATATCTTCATTTTTTCAACATACGTAGCTATTACCCTCGAAAACTAAAACTTTTGACATAGGAAAAGAGCCTTTAATCACATTCTTTGCCATGTGCAATCAAAAAATAGTCTAATATCCTTATTTTTCCAACATACGTAGCTATTAACCTCGAAAACGAAAACTTTTGAAATAGGAAAAGAGCCTTTAATCACATTCTTTACCATTTGCAATCATAAAATAGTCTAATATCTTCATTTTTTCAACATACGTAGCTATTACCCTCGAAAACTAAACTTTTGAAATAGGAAAAGAGCCTTTAAGCACTTTCTTTACCATGTGCAATCATAAAATAGTCTAATATCTTCATTTTTCCAACATTCGTAGCTATTACCCTCGAAAACGAAAACTTTTGAAATAGGAAAAGAGCCTTTAATCACATTCTTTACCATGTGCAATCATAAAATAGTCTAATATCTTCAATTTTTCAACAAACGTAGCTATTACCCTCAAAAACTAAAACTTTTGAAATAGGAAAAGAGCCTTTAAGCACTTTCTTTACCATTTGCAATCATAAAATAGTCTAATATCTTCATTTTTTCCAACATACGTAGCTATTACCCTCGAAAACGAAAACTTTTGAAATAGGAAAAGAGCCTTTAATCACATTCTTTACCATTTGCAATCATAAAATAGTCTAATATCTTCATTTTTTCAACATACGTAGCTATTACCCTCAAAAACTAAAACTTTTGAAATAGGAAAAGAGCCTTTAAGCACTTTCTTTACCATGTGCAATCATAAAATAGTCTAATATCTTCATTTTTCCAACATATGTAGCTATTACCCTCGAAAACTTAAACTTTTGAAATAGGAAAAGAGCCTGTAATCACATTCTTTACCATGTGCAATCATAAAATAGTCTAATATCTTCATTTTTTCAACATACGTAGCTATTACCCTTGAAAACTAAAACTTTTGAAATAGGAAAAGAGCCTTTAAGCACTTTCTTTACCATGTGCAATCATAAAATAGTCTAATATCTTCATTTTTCCAACATACGTAGCTATTACCCTCGAAAACTAAAACTTTTGAAATAGAAAAAGAGCCTTTAAGCACATTCTTTACCATGTGCAATCATAAAATAGTCTAATATCTTCATTTTTCCAACATACGTAGATATTACCCTCGAAAACTAAAACTTTTGACATAGGAAAAGAGCCTTTAATCACATTCTTTACCATTTGCAATCATAAAATAGTCTAATATCTTCATTTATCCAACATACGTAGCTATTACCCTCGAAAACTAAAACTTTTGCCATAGGAAAAGAGCCTTTAAGCACATTCTTTACCATGTGCAATCATAAAATAGTCTAATATCTTCATTTTTCCAACATACGTAGCTATTACCCTCGAAAACTAAAACTTTTGAAATAGGAAAAGAGCCTTTAATCACATTCTTTACCATTTGCAATCATAAAATAGTCTAATATCTTCATTTTTTTAACATACGTAGCTATTACCCTCGAACACTAAAACTTTTGACATAGGAAAAGAGCCTTTAATCACATTCTTTACCATTTGCAATCATAAAATAGTCTAATATCTTCATTTTTTCAACATACGTAGCTATTACCCTCGAAAACTAAAACTTTTGACATAGGAAAGGAGCCTTTAATCACATTCGTTACCATTTGCAATTATAAAATAGTCTAATATCTTCATTTTTTCAACATACGTAGCTATTACCCTCGAAAACTAAAACTTTTGACATAGGAAAAGAGCCTTTAATCACATTATTTACCATTTGCAATCATAAAATAGTCTAATATCTTCATTTTTTCAACAAACGTAGCTATTAGCCTCGAAAACTAAAACTTTTGAAATAGGAAAAGAGCCTTTAATCACATTCTTTACCATGTGCAATCATAAAATAGTCTAATATCTTCATTTTTCCAACATACGTAGCTATTACCCTCGAAAACTAAAACTTTTGACATAGGAAAAGAGCCTTTAATCACATTCGTTACCATTTGCAATTATAAAATAGTCTAATATCTTCATTTTTTTAACATACGTAGCTATTACCCTCGAAAACTAAAACTTTTGAAATAGAAAAAGAGCCTTTAAGCACATTCTTTACCATGTGCAATCATAAAATAGTCTAATATCTTCATTTTTCCAACATACGTAGCTATTACCCTCGAAAACTAAAACTTTTGAAATTTAAAAAGAGCCTTTAAGCACATTCTTTACCATGTGCAATCATAAAATAGTCTAATATCTTCATTTTTCCAACATACGTAGCTATTACCCTCGAAAACTAAAACTTTTGACATAGGAAAAGAGCCTTTAATCACATTCTTTACCATTTGCAATCATAAAATAGTCTAATATCTTCATTTTTCCAACATACGTAGCTATTACCCTCGAAAACTAAAACTTTTGACATAGGAAAAGAGCCTTTAATCACATTCTTTACCATGTGCAATCATAAAATAGTCTAATATCTTCATTTTTCCAACATACGTAGCTATTACCCTCGAAAACTAAAACTTTTGACATAGGAAAAGAGCCTTTAATCACATTCTTTACCATGCGCAATCATAAAATAGTCTAATATCTTCATTTTTCCAACATACGTAGCTATTACCCTCGAAAACTAAAACTTTTGACATAGGAAAAGAGCCTTTAATCACATTCTTTACCATGTGCAATCATAAAATAGTCTAATATCTTCATTTTTCCAACATACGTAGCTATTACCCTCGAAAACGAAAACTTTTGCCATAGGAAAAGAGCCTTTAAGCACATTCTTTACCATGTGCAATCAAAAAATAGTCTAATATCTTCATTTTTCCAACATATGTAGCTATTACCCTCGAAAACTAAAACTTTTGACATAGGAAAAGAGCCTTTAATCACATTCTTTACCATATGCAATCATAAAATAGTCTAATATCTTCATTTTTTCAACATACGTAGCTATTACCCTCGAAAACTAAAACTTTTGAAATAGGAAAAGAGCCTTTAAGCACTTTCTTTACCATGTGCAATCATAAAATAGTCTAATATCTTCATTTTTCCAACATACGTAGCTATTACCCTCGAAAACTAAAACTTTTGACATAGGAAAAGAGCCTTTTATCACATTCTTTACCATTTGCAATCATAAAATAGTCTAATATCTTCATTTTTTCAACATACGTAGCTATTACCCTCGAAAATTAAAACTTTTGAAATAGGAAAAGAGCCTTTAAGCACTTTCTTTACCATGTGCAATCATAAAATAGTCTAATATCTTCATTTTTTCAACATACGTAGCTATTACCCTCGAAAACTAAAACTTTTGACATAGGAAAAGAGCCTTTAATCACATTCTTTGCCATGTGCAATCAAAAAATAGTCTAATATCCTTATTTTTCCAACATACGTAGCTATTAACCTCGAAAACGAAAACTTTTGAAATAGGAAAAGAGCCTTTAATCACATTCTTTACCATTTGCAATCATAAAATAGTCTAATATCTTCATTTTTTCAACATACGTAGCTATTACCCTCGAAAACTAAACTTTTGAAATAGGAAAAGAGCCTTTAAGCACTTTCTTTACCATGTGCAATCATAAAATAGTCTAATATCTTCATTTTTCCAACATTCGTAGCTATTACCCTCGAAAACGAAAACTTTTAAAATAGGAAAAGAGCCTTTAATCACATTCTTTACCATGTGCAATCATAAAATAGTCTAATATCTTCAATTTTTCAACATACGTAGCTATTACCCTCAAAAACTAAAACTTTTGAAATAGGAAAAGAGCCTTTAAGCACTTTCTTTACCATTTGCAATCATAAAATAGTCTAATATCTTCATTTTTCCAACGTACGTAGCTATTACCCTCGAAAACTAAAACTTTTGACATAGGAAAAGAGCCTTTAATCACATTCCTTACCATGTGCAATTATAAAATAGTCTAATATCTTCATTTTTTCAACATACGTAGCTATTACCCTCAAAAACTAAAACTTTTGCCATAGGAAAAGAGCCTTTAATCACATTCTTTACCATGTGCAATCATAAAATAGTCTAATATCTTCATTTTTCCAACATACGTAGCTATTACCCTCGAAAACGAAAACTTTTGAAATAGGAAAAGAGCCTTTAATCACATTCTTTACCATTTGCAATCATAAAATAGTCTAATATCTTCATTTTTTCAACATACGTAGCTATTACCCTCGAAAACTAAAACTTTTGAAATAGGAAAAGAGCCTTTAAGCACTTTCTTTACCATGTGCAATCATAAAATAGTCTAATATCTTCATTTTTCCAACATACGTAGCTATTACCATCGAAAACTAAAACTTTTGACATAGGAAAAGAGCCTTTAATCACATTCTTTACCATTTGCAATCATAAAATAGTCTAATATCTTCATTTTTTCAACATACGTAGCTATTACCCTCGAAAACTAAAACTTTTGAAATAGGAAAAGAGCCTTTAAGCACTTTCTTTACCATGTGCAATCATAAAATAGTCTAATATCTTCATTTTTCCAACATACGTAGCTATTACCCTCGAAAACTAAAACTTTTGACATAGGAAACGAGCCTTTAATCACATTCTTTACCATTTGCAATCATAAAATAGTCTAATATCTTCATTTTTTCAACATACGTAGCTATTCCCTCGAAAACTAAAACTTTTGACATAGGAAAAGAGCCTTTAATCACATTCTTTACCATGTGCAATCATAAAATAGTCTAGTATCTTCATTTTTCCAACATACGTAGCTATTACCCTCGAAAACTTAAACTTTTGAAATAGGAAAAGAGCCATTAATCACATTCTTTACCATGTGCAATCATAAAATAGTCTAATATCTTCATTTTTTCAACATACGTAGCTATTACCCTCGAAAACTAAAACTTTTGACATAGGAAAAGAGCCTTTAATCACATTCTTTACCATGTGCAATCATAAAATAGTCTAATATCTTCATTTTTCCAACATGCGTAGCTATTACCCTCGAAAACTAAAACTTTTGCCATAGGAAAAGAGCCTTTAAGCACATTCTTTACCATGTGCAATCATAAAATAGTCTAATATCTTCATTTTTCCAACATACGTAGCTATTACCCTCGAAAACTTAAACTTTTGAAATAGGAAAAGAGCCATTAATCACATTCTTTACCATGTGCAATCATAAAATAGTCTAATATCTTCATTTTTTCAACATACGTAGCTATTACCCTCGAAAACTAAAACTTTTGACATAGGAAAAGAGCCTTTAATCACATTCTTTACCATGTGCAATCATAAAATAGTCTAATATCTTCATTTTTCCAACATGCGTAGCTATTACCCTCGAAAACTAAAACTTTTGCCATAGGAAAAGAGCCTTTAAGCACATTCTTTACCATGTGCAATCATAAAATAGTCTAATATCTTCATTTTTCCAACATACGTAGCTATTACCCTCGAAAACTAAAACTTTGACATAGGAAAAGAGCCTTTAAGCACTTTCTTTACCATGTGCAATCATAAAATAGTCTAATATCTTCATTTTTCCAACATACGTAGATATTACCCTCGAAAACTAAAACTTTTGACATAGGAAAAGAGCCTTTCATCACATTCGTTACCATTTGCAATTATAAAATAGTCTAATATCTTCATTTTTTCATCATACGTAGCTATTACCGTCGAAAACTAAAACTTTTGACATAGGAAAAGAGCCTTTAAGCACTTTCTTTACCATTTGCAATCATAAAATAGTCTAATATCTTCATTTTTCCAACATACGTAGCTATTACCCTCGAAAACTAAAACTTTTGACATAGGAAAAGAGCCTTTAATCACATTCTTTACCATGTGCAATCATAAAATAGTCTAATATCTTCATTTTTCCAACATACGTAGCTATTACCCTCGAAAACTAAAACTTTTGACATAGGAAAAGAGTCTTTAATCACATTCTTTACCATGTGCAATCATAAAATAGTCCAATATCTTCATTTTTCCAACATACGTAGCTAGTACCCTCGAAAACTAAAACTTTTGAATTAGGAAAAGGGCCTTTAATCACATTCTTTACCATGTGCAATCATAAAATAGTCTAATATCTTCATTTTTCCAACATACGTAGCTATTACCCTCGAAAACGAAAACTTTTGCCATAGGAAAAGAGCCTTTAAGCACATTCTTTACCATGTGCAATCATAAAATAGTCTAATATCTTCATTTTTCCAAAATACGTAGCTATTACCCTCGAAAACTAAAACTTTTGACATAGGAAAGGAGCCTTTAATCACATTCTTTACCATGTGCAATCATAAAATAGTCTAATATCTTCATTTTTCCAACATACGTAGCTATTACCCTCGAAAACGAAAACTTTTGAAATAGGAAAAGAGCCTTTAATCACATTCTTTACCATTTGCAATTATAAAATAGTCTAACATCTTCATTTATCCAACATACGTAGCTATTACCATCGAAAACTAAAACTTTTGACATAGGAAAAGAGCCTTTAAGCACTTTCTTTACCATTTGCAATCATAAAATAGTCTAATATCTTCATTTTTCCAACATACGTAGCTATTACCCTCGAAAACTAAAACTTTTGACATAGGAAAAGAGCCTTTAATCACATTCTTTACCATGTGCAATCATAAAATAGTCTAATATCTTCATTTTTCCAACATACGTAGCTATTACCCTCGAAAACTAAAACTTTTGACATAGGAAAAGAGTCTTTAATCACATTCTTTACCATGTGCAATCATAAAATAGTCTAATATCTTCATTTTTCCAACATACGTAGCTATTACCCTCGAAAACTAAAACTTTTGACATAGGAAAAGAGCCTTTAATCACATTCTTTACCATGTGCAATCATAAAATAGTCTAATATCTTCATTTTTCCAACATACGTAGCTATTACCCTCGAAAACGAAAACTTTTGCCATAGGAAAAGAGCCTTTAAGCACATTCTTTACCATGTGCAATCATAAAATAGTCTAATATCTTCATTTTTCCAACATACGTAGCTATTACCCTCGAAAACTAAAATTTTTGACATAGGAAAAGAGCCTTTAATCACATTCTTTACCATGTGCAATCATAAAATAGTCTAATATCTTCATTTTTCCAACATACGTAGCTATTACCCTCGAAAACGAAAACTTTTGAAATAGGAAAAGAGCCTTTAATCACATTCTTTACCATTTGCAATCATAAAATAGTCTAATATCTTCATTTTTTCAACATACGTAGCTATTACCCTCGAAAACTAAAACTTTTGAAATAGGAAAAGAGCCTTTAAGCACTTTCTTTACCATGTGCAATCATAAAATAGTCTAATATCTTCATTTTTCCAACATACGTAGCTATTACCCTCGAAAACTAAAACTTTTGAAATAGGAAAAAAGCCTTTAAGCACTTTCTTTACCATGTGCAATCATAAAATAGTCTAATATATTCATTTTTTCAACATACGTAGCTATTACCCTCGAAAACTAAAACTTTTGAAATAGGAAAAGAGCCTTTAACCCTTTCATGCCTGTGGTCACCATACGGATACCGCTCGCCTCCTATTTTTTTTCTCTCGACTCGACAAAGTCACAACCGTGATTTCTTTTCCACTAGATAGCGCTTGCTTGACTCTGTCGCGTTTGAATTTATTGTCCCTCAAGGCTTTACCCGAGCGGTCGAGCGAGCGTCCAAGTTTAGATAAAACATGAAATGTCGAAAAAGAGGAAAGGTGCAGATTTCGACCTCGATGACCTGGACGTTTCTGGTAAGTTCAGAGCCTGATTATGATCTTATTTTGTAGCTAAGAATGCGTTCTTTCGAATGAGATATCACTAGTCTAATTCTGAGCTGTATTTTAGCCGCAAACAAGGTTGCTAACGATCGGTTACCAAATGGTCACGTCAGACATTCAGTACCAAACCATACCTAGGCAGATGTGTACAGCAAACGAGGCAGCAAGTCCTTTTTATGGTCGGAATAGGCACATTTTCTTTCTGTTCCTCTTTTTTACTGAAACAAGGGTAAAAAAGCTATTATGTGGGATGCCTCAGGTAAGTGTTGAGGCCAATGGCCTATTTTATTGCAATATCCTATTATTATTGTTATTATTAAGTGATGCACTTACCTTGAATTTCTTTTCAGCTGATCCAAGCACGAGCTCTGACTCCATGAGAGGTCATGGTCCCAAGCTCTTGGAAGAGAGACCGATCAAGGAAAGAAGTAGAAGAGTTACCAAGACTGCAGAAGAAGCAGCAAGGCTTTTATTCATACCTGATTGTGATTCAGATCTCGATATCTCTTCCGACGACGACGATCCAAACTGGGCACCAGACAATCCAGATCAAGAATTTCAGCCTTTACGTTCTCTCAACTGTTATGGCAATGAAGACGGAAGAGATGAAGAGGATATCGACCACACAGACGACATCCCCTTAGCAATGCTTGGCAGGTTCGAGTTAGACAATGGCGATGACACGGATCAATTCGATTTGCCTCTCCCGGGCTTGAATGATACAAAAGCGTCAGACAGTTCTTCAAGCACATCATCAGCACCAGTGTCAGCTTCTTCTGCAATACAGTCAGCAACAGTTACTGCACCTGCTGAACCCTTTGTCCTTACAAGAGCTCAAAAAAATGCTCCTTCCCAAGCAGTGGCCGGTCTAGTAACTCAAACTGATGCTCCTCAGGTCACGGCAAAACCAGTAGCAAAAAAGAAGGTAGCGAAGGAGGCAAAGCAATACAAGTGGATAAAAACGGAGCCCGAACCTCGAAATATTACATGGAAGGGTTCTATACCACACTATGACGAGGTACAGACGCCTCTTGATCTCTTCCGAATGTTTATCACAGAAGACATTCTTTCAAACATTGCGGACCAAACGAATCTGAATGCCATGAGAAAGAAGAATCTTGCTCTGAAACTTTCCATTGAAGAGCTGCGCAGATTTCTTGGAGTTCAAATGCTTATGAGCATTCTCAAACTTCCGGCTATTAGAAGTACTGGGAGAATGGAATACGATATTCCCCGGTGGCTGATAACATGAGCAGAGATAGGTTCATCAGCTTGAGGTCTTTTTTCCACATTTCCGATGACACCTTAATGATACCGAAAGGGGAGGTTGGTCATGATAAACTGTTCAAGATCAGAAGACTATACGACGCATTCAGGGAGAATCTGAAAAAATAGACCCTGAAGAGATCCAAAGTATTGACGAACAGATGATCCCATTCAAAGGAACAATTGGATTTCGACAGTACTTGAAGGACAAGCCCCACTCGTGGGGTGTAAAGGTTTTCACGAGAGCCGGCATCAGCGGAATAGTGTATGACATAGAGATATATACAGGAAAAGGAGCTGTTGAAATTTCTGAACTTGGCCAAGGTACTGACGTTGTCCTTCGGCTTGTAGAAAACCTGCCAAGGTTCATGAACTTCAAGTTGTTCTTTGACAACTTCTATACTGGCATCGATCTCATTCATAAGCTCCGGGTTGAATATGGCATCGAGTCATGTGGTACGATACGCAGCAACAGAATGAGGGGCGCTGTTCTAGATACCGACGCCAACATGAAGAAGAAAGGACGAGGGTCAGTGGACTTCCGTTTTGAAAGACATTCAGAAGTATCGGTAGTAAAATGGTATGACAACAAACCAGTCCATTTGGCTTATTCATACTGTGCAGTCACCCCAATTGATAAGTGTCAGAGATGGGATGGCACAACACGGAAATACGTCGAAGTTGATCGCCCCCGAATCGTCCGTGACTATAACAAATCAATGGGGGGCGTAGATCTTGCTGACATGTTCCTGGAGCTTTACAGGACTGACATTCGCTCTAAGAAATGGTATATGAGGATTGTGTACTACTGTTTTGACATGGCTGTGAACAACGCCTGGCTGATACACCGCCGACAGTGTAAGCAGATCAATGTTCAGCACATGTCTCTGCTGTACTTCAAAATGGACATTGCTCGTGGGTTGGTTCTTACTGGCGTATCTCAAAGTCCTCGAGTTGGAAGACCATCCTTATCAGTGACCAAGCGCAATACGACTACCTCGCGAGACGGGATGCCTTCGGAATCAGTGAGGTTTGACCAGACCTCGCATTTTCCGGATACAACTGAAAAGGGAAGGTGTCGCTATGAGAAGTGCGTTAGGGGTGGAACCAGTCGAATCATGTTTTCGAAGTGCAAAGTTCGACTGTGTTTGAACTCAGATTGCAACTGTTTCACAAATTTTCACCTAAAATAGTATCTGTATATACCTGACGTGACCATATGGTTACCATTCACATTTTGGATATGGAATGAAATAAAAATAAAAAAAAAATAAACCTGTTCTAGTTGAACCTCCAGGATCACTCTCTGCTATTTTCAGAATTTTTATGCAACTCCTTCTTGGTTCAGGTCTGAAAGAGTTAAGCACTTTCTTTACCATGTGCAATCATAAAATAGTCTAATATCTTCATTTTTTCAACATACGTAGCTATTACCCTCGAAAACTAAAACTTTTGACATAGGAAAAGAGCATTTAATCACATTCCTTACCATGTGCAATCATAAAATAGTCTAATATCTTCATTTTTACAACATACGTAGCTATTACCCTCGAAAACGAAAACTTTTGAAATAGGAAAAGAGCCTTTAATCACATTCTTTACCATTTGCAATCATAAAATAGTCTAATATCTTCATTTTTTCAACATACGTAGCTATTACCCTCGAAAACTAAAACTTTTGAAATAGGAAAAGAGCCTTTAAGCACTTTCTTTACCATGTGCAATCATAAAATAGTGTAATATCTTCATTTTTCCAACATAAGTAGCTATTACCCTCGAAAACTTAAACTTTTGAAATAGGAAAAGAGCCTGTAATCACATTCTTTACCATGTGCAATCATAAAATAGTCTAATATCTTCATTTTTTCAACATACGTAGCTATTACCCTCGAAAACTAAAACTTTTGAAATAGGAAAAGAGCCTTTAAGCACTTTCTTTACCATATGCAATCATAAAATAGTGTAATATCTTCATTTTTCCAACATAAGTAGCTATTACCCTCGAAAACTTAAACTTTTGAAATAGGAAAAGAGCCTGTAATCACATTCTTTACCATGTGCAATCATAAAATAGTCTAATATCTTCATTTTTTCAACATACGTAGCTATTACCCTCTAAAACTAAAACTTTTGAAATAGGAAAAGAGCCTTTAAGCACTTTCTTTACCATGTGCAATCATAAAATAGTCTAATATCTTCATTTTTCCAACATACGTAGCTATTACCCTCGAAAACTAAAACTTTTGACATAGGTAAAGAGCCTTTAATCACATCCTTTACCATGTGCAATTATAAAATAGTCTAATATCTTCATTTTTTCAACATACGTAGCTATTACCCTCGAAAACTAAAACTTTTGACATAGGAAAAGAGCCTTTAATCACATTCTTTACCATTTGCAATCATAAAATAGTCTAATATCTTCATTTTTTCAACATACGTAGCTATTACCCTCGAAAACTAAAACTTTTGACATAGGTAAAGAGCCTTTAATCACATTCTTTACCATGTGCAATTATAAAATAGTCTAATATCTTCATTTTTACAACATACGTAGCTATTACCCTCGAAAACTAAAACTTTTGACATAGGAAAAGAGCCTTTAATCACATTCTTTACCATTTGCAATCATAAAATAGTCTAATATCTTCATTTTTTCAACATACGTAGCTATTACCCTCGAAAACTAAAACTTTTGACATAGGAAAAGAGCCTTTAATCACATTCTTTACCATGTGCAATCATAAAATAGTCTAATATCTTCATTTTTCCAACATACGTAGCTATTACCCTCGTAAACTAAAACTTTTGACATAGGAAAAGAGCCTTTAATCACATTCGTTACCATTTGCAATTATAAAATAGTCTAATATCTTCATTTTTTCAACATACGTAGCTATTACCCTCGAAAACTAAAACTTTTGAAATAGAAAAAGAGCCTTTAAGCACATTCTTTACCATGTGCAATCATAAAATAGTCTAATATCTTCATTTTTCCAACATACGTAGCTATTACCCTCGAAAACTAAAACTTTTGAAATAGAAAAAGAGCCTTTAAGCACATTCTTTACCATGTGCAATCATAAAATAGTCTAATATCTTCATTTTTCCAACATACGTAGCTATTACCCTCGAAAACTAAAACTTTTGAAATAGGAAAAGAGCCTTTAATCACATTCTTTACCATTTGCAATCATAAAATAGTCTAATATCTTCATTTTTTCAACATACGTAGCTATTACCCTCGAAAACTAAAACTTTTGAAATAGGAAAAGAGCCCTTAAGCACTTTCTTTACCATGTGCAATAATAAAATAGTCTAATATCTTCATTTTTCCAACATACGTAGCTATTACCCTCGAAAACTAAAACTTTTGACATAGGAAAAGAGCCTTTAATCACATTCTTTACCATTTGCAATCATAAGATAGTCTAATATCTTCATTTTTTCGACATACGTAGCTATTACCCTCGAAAACTAAAACTTTTGAAATAGGAAAAGAGCCTTTAAGCACTTTCTTTACCATGTGCAATCATAAAATAGTCTAATATCTTCATTTTTCCAACATACGTAGCTATTACCCTCGAAAACTAAAACTTTTGACATAGGAAAAGAGCCTTTAATCACATTCTTTACCATTTGCAATCATAAAATAGTCTAATATCTTCATTTTTTCAACATACATAGCTATTACCCTCGAAAACTAAAACTTTTGACATAGGAAAAGAGCCTTTAATCACATTCTTTACCATGTGCAATCATAAAATAGTCTAATATCTTCATTTTTCCAACATACGTAGCTATTACCCTCGAAAACTAAAACTTTTGCCATAGGAAAAGAGCCTTTAAGCACATTCTTTACCATGTGCAATCATAAAATAGTCTAATATCTTCATTTTTTCAACATACGTAGCTATTACCCTCGAAAACTAAAACTTTTGAAATAGGAAAAGAGCCTTTAAGCACTTTCTTTACCATGTGCAATCATAAAATAGTGTAATATCTTCATTTTTTCCAACATAAGTAGCTATTACCCTCGAATACTTAAACTTTTGAAATAGGAAAAGAGCCTGTAATCACATTCTTTACCATGTGCAATCATAAAATAGTCTAATATCTTCATTTTTTCAACATACGTAGCTATTACCCTCGAAAACTAAAACTTTTGAAATAGGAAAAGAGCCTTTAAGCACTTTCTTTACCATGTGCAATCATAAAATAGTGTAATATCTTCATTTTTCCAACATAAGTAGCTATTACCCTCGAAAACTTAAACTTTTGAAATAGGAAAAGAGCCTGTAATCACATTCTTTACAATGTGCAATCATAAAATAGTCTAATATCTTCATTTTTTCAACATACGTAGCTATTACCCTCTAAAACTAAAACTTTTGAAATAGGAAAAGAGCCTTTAAGCACTTTCTTTACCATGTGCAATCATAAAATAGTCTAATATCTTCATTTTTCCAACATACGTAGCTATTACCCTCGAAAACTAAAACTTTTGACATAGGTAAAGAGCCTTTAATCACATTCTTTACCATGTGCAATTATAAAATAGTCTAATATCTTCATTTTTTCAACATACGTAGCTATTACCCTCGAAAACTAAAACTTTTGACATAGGAAAAGAGCCTTTAATCACATTCTTTACCATTTGCAATCATAAAATAGTCTAATATCTTCATTTTTTCAACATACGTAGCTATTACCCTCGAAAACTAAAACTTTTGACATAGGTAAAGAGCCTTTAATCACATTCTTTACCATGTGCAATTATAAAATAGTCTAATATCTTCATTTATCCAACATACGTAGCTATTACCCTCGAAAACTAAAACTTTTGCCATAGGAAAAGAGCCTTTAAGCACATTCTTTACCATGTGCAATCATAAAATAGTCTAATATCTTCATTTTTTCAACATACGTAGCTATTACCCTCGGAAACTAAAACTTTTGACATAGGAAAAGAGCCTTTAATCACATTCTTTACCATTTGCAATCATAAAATAGTCTAATATCTTCATTTTTCAACATACGTAGCTATTACCCTCGAAAACTAAAACTTTTGACATAGGAAAAGAGCCTTTAATCACATTCGTTACCATTTGCAATTATAAAATAGTCTAATATCTTCATTGTTTCAACATACGTAGCTATTACCCTCGAAAACTAAAACTTTTGACATAGGAAAAGAGCCTTTAATCACATTCTTTACCATTTGCAATCATAAAATAGTCTAATATCTTCATTTTTTCAACATACGTAGCTATTACCCTCGAAAACTAAAACTTTTGAAATAGGAAAAGAGCCTTTAAGCACTTTCTTTACCATGTGCAATCATAAAATAGTCTAATATCTTCATTTTTTCAACATACGTAGCTATTACCCTCGAAAACTAAAACTTTTGACATAGGAAAAGAGCATTTAGTCACATTCTTTACCATGTGCAATCATAAAATAGTCTAATATCTTCATTTTTACAACATACGTAGCTATTACCCTCGAAAACGAAAACTTTTGAAATAGGAAAAGAGCCTTTAATCACATTCTTTACCATTTGCAATCATAAAATAGTCTAATATCTTCATTTTTTCAACATACGTAGCTATTACCCTCGAAAACTAAAACTTTTGAAATAGGAAAAGAGCCTTTAAGCACTTTCTTTACCATGTGCAATCATACAATAGTGTAATATCTTCATTTTTCCAACATAAGTAGCTATTACCCTCGAAAACTTAAACTTTTGAAATAGGAAAAGAGCCTGTAATCACATTCTTTACCATGTGCAATCATAAAATAGCCTAATATCTTCATTTTTTCAACATACGTAGCTATTACCCTCGAAAACTAAAACTTTTGAAATAGGAAAAGAGCCTTTAAGCACTTTCTTTACCATGTGCAATCATAAAATAGTGTAATATCTTCATTTTTCCAACATAAGTAGCTATTACCCTCGAAAACTTAAACTTTTGAAATAGGAAAAGAGCCTGTAATCACATTCTTTACCATGTGCAATCATAAAATAGTCTAATATCTTCATTTTTTCAACATACGTAGCTATTACCCTCTAAAACTAAAACTTTTGAAATAGGAAAAGAGCCTTTAAGCACTTTCTTTACCATGTGCAATCATAAAATAGTCTAATATCTTCATTTTTCCAACATACGTAGCTATTACCCTCGAAAACTAAAACTTTTGACATAGGTAAAGGAAAAGAGGACAAAATAGGAAAAGAGCCTTTAAGCACTTTCTTTACCATGTGCAATCATAAAATAGTCTAATATCTTCATTTTTCCAACATACGTAGCTATTACCCTCGAAAACTAAAACTTTTGACATAGGTAAAGAGCCTTTAATCACATTCTTTACCATGTGCAATTATAAAATAGTCTAATATCTTCATTTTTTCAACATACGTAGCTATTACCCCTCGAAAACTAAAACTTTTGACATCGGAAAAGAGCCTTTAATCACATTCTTTACCATTTGCAATCATAAAATAGTCTAATATCTTCATTTTTTCAACATACGTAGCTATTACCCTCGAAAACTAAAACTTTTGACATAGGTAAAGAGCCTTTAATCACATTCTTTACCATGTGCAATTATAAAATAGTCTAATATCTTCATTTTTTCAACATACGTAGCTATTACCCTCGAAAACTAAAACTTTTGACATAGGAAAAGAGCCTTTAATCACATTCTTTACCATTTGCAATCATAAAATAGTCTAATATCTTCATTTTTTCAACATACGTAGCTATTACCCTCGAAAACTAAAACTTTTGACATAGGAAAAGAGCCTTTAATCACATTCTTTACCATATGCAATCATAAAATAGTCTAATATCTTCATTTTTCCAACATACGTAGCTATTACCCTCGTAAACTAAAACTTTTGACACAGGAAAAGAGCCTTTAATCACATTCGTTACCATTTGCAATAATAAAATAGTCTAATATCTTCATTTTTTCAACATACGTAGCTATTACCCTCGAAAACTAAAACTTTTGAAATAGAAAAAGAGCCTTTAAGCACATTCTTTACCATGTGCAATCATAAAATAGTCGAATATCTTCATTTTTCCAACATACGTAGCTATTACCCTCGAAAACTAAAACTTTTGAAATAGAAAAAGAGCCTTTAAGCACATTCTTTACCATGTGCAATCATAAAATAGTCTAATATCTTCATTTTTCCAACATACGTAGCTATTACCCTCGAAAACTAAAACTTTTGAAATAGGAAAAGAGCCTTTAATCACATTCTTTACCATTTGCAATCATAAAATAGTCTAATATCTTCATTTTTTCAACATACGTAGCTATTACCCTCAAAAACTAAAACTTTTGAAATAGGAAAAGAGCCCTTAAGCACTTTCTTTACCATTTGCAATCATAAAATAGTCTAATATCTTCATTTTTCCAACATAGGTAGCTATTACCTTCGAAAACTAAAACTTTTGACATAGGAAAAGAGCCTTTAATCACATTCTTTACCATTTGCAATCATAAAATAGTCTAATATCTTCATTTTTTCGACATACGTAGCTATTACCCTCGAAAACTAAAACTTTTGAAATAGGAAAAGAGCCTTTAAGCACTTTCTTTACCATGTGCAATCATAAAATAGTCTAATATCTTCATTTTTCCAACATACGTAGCTATTACCCTCGAAAACTAAAACTTTTGACATAGGAAAAGAGCCTTTAATCACATTCTTTACCATTTGCAATCATAAAATAGTCTAATATCTTCATTTTTTCAACATACATAGCTATTACCCTCGAAAACTAAAACTTTTGACATAGGAAAAGAGCCTTTAATCACATTCTTTACCATGTGCAATCATAAAATAGTCTAATATCTTCATTTTTCCAACATACGTAGCTATTACCCTCGAAAACTAAAACTTTTGCCATAGGAAAAGAGCCTTTAAGCACATTCTTTACCATGTGCAATCATAAAATAGTCTAATATCTTCATTTTTTCAACATACGTAGCTATTACCCTCGAAAACTAAAACTTTTGACATAGGAAAAGAGCCTTTAATCACATTCTTTACCATGTGCAATCATAAAATAGTCTAATATCTTCATTTTTCCAACATACGTAGCTATTACCCTTGAAAACTAAAACTTTTGACATAGGAAAAGAGCCTTTAATCACATTCTTTACCATGTGCAATCATAAAATAGTCTAATATCTTCATTTATCCAACATACATAGCTATTACCCTCGAAAACTAAAACTTTTGCCATAGGAAAAGAGCCTTTAAGCACATTCTTTACCATGTGCAATCATAAAATAGTCTAATATCTTCATTTTTCCAAAATAAGTAGCTATTACCCTCGAAAACTAAAACTTTTGAAATAGGAAAAGAGCCTTTAATCACATTCTTTACCATTTTCAACAATAAAATAGTCTAATATCTTCATTTTTTCAACATACGTAGCTATTACCCTCGGAAACTAAAACTTTTGACATAGGAAAAGAGCCTTTAATCACATTCTTTACCATTTGCAATCATAAAATAGTCTAATATCTTCATTTTTTCAACATACGTAGCTATTACCCTCGAAAACTAAAACTTTTGACATAGGAAAAGAGCCTTTAATCACATTCGTTACCATTTGCAATTATAAAATAGTCTAATATCTTCATTTTTTCAACATACGTAGCTATTACCCTCGAAAACTAAAACTTTTGACATAGGAAAAGAGCCTTTAATCACATTCTTTACCATTTGCAATCATAAAATAGTCTAATATCTTCATTTTTTTCAACATACGTAGCTATTACCCTCGAAAACTAAAAATTTTGAAATAGGAAAAGAGCCTTTAAGCACTTTCTTTACCATGTGCAATCATAAAATAGTCTAATATCTTCATTTTTCCAACATACGTAGCTATTACCCTCGGAAACTAAAACTT
>NW_027066543.1:0-18161 GCF_032884065.1 Artemia franciscana
AGTCTAATATCTTCATTTTTCCAACATACGTAGCTATTACCCTCAAAAACGAAAACTTTTGAAATAGGAAAAGAGCCTTTAATCACATTCTTTACCATTTGCAATCATAAAATAGTCTAATATCTTCATTTTTTCAACATACGTAGCTGTTACCCTCGAAAACTAAAACTTTTGAAATAGGAAAAGAGCCTTTAAGCACTTTCTTTACCATGTGCAATCATAAAATAGTCTAATATCTTCATTTTTCTAACAAACGCAGCTATTACCTCGAAAATTAAAACTTTTGACATAGGAAAAGAGCCTTTAATCACATTCTTTACCATTTGCAATCATAAAATAGTCTAATATCTTCATTTTTTCAACATATGTAGCAATTACCCTCGAAAACTAAAACTTTTGAAATAGGAAAAGAGCCTTTAAGCACTTTCTTTACCATGTGCAATCATAAAATAGTCTAATATCTTCATTTTTCCAACATACGTAGCTATTACCCTCGAAAACTAAAACTTTTGACATAGGAAAAGAGCCTTTAATCACATTCTTTACCATGTGCAATCATAAAATAGTCTAATATCTTCATTTTTCCAACATACATAGCTATAACCCTCGAAAACTAAAACTATTGACATAGGAAAAGAGCCTTTAATCACATTCGTTACCATTTGCAATTATAAAATAGTCTAATATCTTCATTTTTTCAACATACGTAGCTATTACCCTCGAAAACTAAAACTTTTGAAATAGGAAAAGAGCCTTTAAGCACTTTCTTTACCATGTGCAATCATAAAATAGTCTAATATCTTCATTTTTCCAACATACGTAGCTATAACCCTCGAAAACTAAAACCTTTGACATAGGAAAAGAGCCTTTAATCACATTCGTTACCATTTGCAATCATAAAATAATCTAATATCTTCATTTTTTCAACATACGTAGCTATTACCCTCGAAAACTAAAACTTTTGAAATAGGAAAAGAGCCTTTAAGCACTTTCTTTACCATGTGCAATCATAAAATAGTCTAATATCTTCATTTTTCCAAAATACGTAGCTATTACCCTCGAAAACTAAAACTTTTGACATAAGAAAAGAGCCTTTAATCACATTCTTTACCATGTGCAATCATAAAATAGTCTAATATCTTCATTTTTTCAACATACGTAGCTATTACCCTCGAAAACGAAAACTTTTGAAATAGGAAAAGAGCCTTTAGTCACATTCTTTACAATCTGCAATCATAAAATAGTCTAATATCTTCATTTTTTCAACATACGTAGCTATTTCCCTCGAAAACTAAACTTTTGAAATAGGAAAAGA
Organism: Artemia franciscana; assembly: GCF_032884065.1. Taxonomy (NCBI): domain Eukaryota; kingdom Metazoa; phylum Arthropoda; class Branchiopoda; order Anostraca; family Artemiidae; genus Artemia; species Artemia franciscana. The sequence continues at coordinate 1,316 of NW_027066543.1, forward strand.
GCCTTTAAGCACTTTCTTTACCATGAACAATCATAAAATAGTCTAATATCTTCATTTTTCCAACATACGTAGCTATTACCCTCGAAAACTAAAACTTTTGACATAGGAAAAGAGCCTTTAATCACATTCGTTACCATTTGAAATTATAAAATAGTCTAATATCTTCATTTTTTCAACATACGTAGCTATTACCCTCGAAAACTAAAACTTTTGACATAGGAAAAGAGCCTTTAATCACATTCTTTACCATTTGCAATCATAAAATAGTCTAATATCTTCATTTTTTCAACATACGTAGCTATTACCCTCGAAAACTAAAACTTTTGAAATAGGAAAAGAGCCTCTAATCACATTCTTTACCATTTGCAATCATAAAATAGTCTAATATCTCCATTTTTTCAACATACGTAGCTATTACCCTCGAAAACTAAAACTTTTGACATAAGAAAAGAGCCTTTAATCACATTCTTTACCATGTGCAATCATAAAATAGTCTAATACCTTCATTTTTCCAACATACGTAGCTATTACCCTCCAAAACGAAGTCTTTTGAAATAGGAAAAGAGCCTTTAATCACTTTCTTTACCATGTGCAATCATAAAATAGTCTAATATCTTCATTTTTCCAACATACGTAGGTATTACCCTCGAAAACTAAAACTTTTGACATAGGAAAAGAGCCTTTAATCACATTATTTACCATGTGCAATCATAAAATAGTCTAATATCTTCATTTTTTCAACATACGTAGCTATTACCCTCGAAAACTTAAACTTTTGAAATAGGAAAAGAGCCTTTAATCACATTCTTTACCATGTGCAATCATAAAATAGTCTAATATCTTCATTTTTTCAACATACGTAGCTATTACCCTCGAAAACTTAAACTTTTGAAATAGGAAAAGAGCCTTTAATCACATTCTTTACCATGTGCAATCATAAAATAGTCTAATATCTTCATTTTTTCAACATACGTAGCTATTACCCTCGAAAACTAAAACTTTTGACATAGGAAAAGAGCCTTTAATCACATTCGTTACCATTTGCAATTATAAAATAGTCTAATATCTTCATTTTTTCAACATACGTAGCTATTACCCTCGAAAACGAAAACTTTTGACATAGGAAAAGAGCCTTTAATCACATTCGCTACCATTTACAATTATAAAATAGTCTAATATCTTCATTTTTCCAAAATACGTAGCTATTACCCTCGAAAACTAAAACTTTTGACATAAGAAAAGAGCCTTTAATCACATTCTTTACCATGTGCAATCATAAAATAGTCTAATATCTTCATTTTTTCAACATACGTAGCTATTACCCTCGAAAACGAAAACTTTTGAAATAGGAAAAGAGCCTTTAGTCACATTCTTTACAATCTGCAATCATAAAATAGTCTAATATCTTCATTTTTTCAACATACGTAGCTATTTCCCTCGAAAACTAAACTTTTGAAATAGGAAAAGAGCCTTTAAGCACTTTCTTTACCATGAACAATCATAAAATAGTCTAATATCTTCATTTTTCCAACATACGTAGCTATTACCCTCGAAAACTAAAACTTTTGACATAGGAAAAGAGCCTTTAATCACATTCGTTACCATTTGAAATTATAAAATAGTCTAATATCTTCATTTTTTCAACATACGTAGCTATTACCCTCGAAAACTAAAACTTTTGACATAGGAAAAGAGCCTTTAATCACATTCTTTACCATTTGCAATCATAAAATAGTCTAATATCTTCATTTTTTCAACATACGTAGCTATTACCCTCGAAAACTAAAACTTTTGAAATAGGAAAAGAGCCTCTAATCACATTCTTTACCATTTGCAATCATAAAATAGTCTAATATCTCCATTTTTTCAACATACGTAGCTATTACCCTCGAAAACTAAAACTTTTGACATAAGAAAAGAGCCTTTAATCACATTCTTTACCATGTGCAATCATAAAATAGTCTAATACCTTCATTTTTCCAACATACGTAGCTATTACCCTCCAAAACGAAGTCTTTTGAAATAGGAAAAGAGCCTTTAATCACTTTCTTTACCATGTGCAATCATAAAATAGTCTAATATCTTCATTTTTCCAACATACGTAGCTATTACCCTCGAAAACTAAAACTTTTGACATAGGAAAAGAGCCTTTAATCACATTATTTACCATGTGCAATCATAAAATAGTCTAATATCTTCATTTTTTCAACATACGTAGCTATTACCCTCGAAAACTTAAACTTTTGAAATAGGAAAAGAGCCTTTAATCACATTCTTTACCATGTGCAATCATAAAATAGTCTAATATCTTCATTTTTTCAACATACGTAGCTATTACCCTCGAAAACTTAAACTTTTGAAATAGGAAAAGAGCCTTTAATCACATTCTTTACCATGTGCAATCATAAAATAGTCTAATATCTTCATTTTTTCAACATACGTAGCTATTACCCTCGAAAACTAAAACTTTTGACATAGGAAAAGAGCCTTTAATCACATTCGTTACCATTTGCAATTATAAAATAGTCTAATATCTTCATTTTTTCAACATACGTAGCTATTACCCTCGAAAACGAAAACTTTTGACATAGGAAAAGAGCCTTTAATCACATTCGTTACCATTTACAATTATAAAATAGTCTAATATCTTCATTTTTTCAACATACGTAGCTATTACCCTCGAAAACTAAAACTTTTGACATAGGAAAATAGCCTTTAATCACATTCTTTACCATTTGCAATCATAAAATAGTCTAATATCTTCATTTTTTCAACATACGTAGCTATTACCCTCGAAAACTAAAACTTTTGACATAGGAAAAGAGCCTTTAATCACATTCTTTACCATGTGCAATCATAAAATAGTCTAATATCTTCATTTTTCCAACATACGTAGCTATTAACCTCGAAAACGAAAACTTTTGAAATAGGAAAAGAGCCTTTAATCACATTCTTTACCATTTGCAAACATAAAATAGTCTAATATCTTCATTTTTTCAACATACGTAGCTATTACCCTCGAAAACTAAAACTTTTGACATAGGAAAAGAGCCTCTTCATTTTTCCAACATACGTAGCTATTACCCTCAAAAACGAAAACTTTTGAAATAGGAAAAGAGCCTTTAAGCACTTTCTTTACCATGTGCAATCATAAAATAGTCTAATATCTTCATTTTTCTAACAAACGCAGCTATTACCTCGAAAATTAAAACTTTTGACATAGGAAAAGAGCCTTTAATCACATTCTTTACCATTTGCAATCATAAAATAGTCTAATATCTTCATTTTTTCAACATATGTAGCAATTACCCTCGAAAACTAAAACTTTTGAAATAGGAAAAGAGCATTTAAGCACTTTCTTTACCATGTGCAATCATAAAATAGTCTAATATCTTCATTTTTCCAACATACGTAGCTATTACCCTCGAAAACTAAAACTTTTGACATAGGAAAAGAGCCTTTAATCACATTCTTTACCATGTGCAATCATAAAATAGTCTAATATCTTCATTTTTCCAACATACGTAGCTATTACCCTCGAAAACTAAAACTTTTGCCATAGGAAAAGAGCCTTTAAGCACATTCTTTACCATGTGCAATCATAAAATAGTCTAATATCTTCATTTTTCCAACATACGTAGCTATTACCCTCGAAAACTAAAACTTTTGACATAGGAAAAGAGCCTTTAATCACATTCTTTACCATTTGCAATCATAAAATAGTCTAATATCTTCATTTTTTCAACATACGTAGCTATTACCCTCGAAAACTAAAACTTTTGAAATAGGAAAAGAGCCTTTAAGCACTTTCTTTACCATGTGCAATCAAAAAATAGTCTAATATCTTCATTTTTCCAACATACATAGCTATAACCCTCGAAAACTAAAACTATTGACATAGGAAAAGAGCCTTTAATCACATTCGTTACCATTTGCAATTATAAAATAGTCTAATATCTTCATTTTTTCAACATACGTAGCTATTACCCTCGAAAACTAAAACTTTTGAAATAGGAAAAGAGCCTTTCAGCACTTTCTTTACCATGTGCAATCATAAAATAGTCTAATATCTTCATTTTTCCAACATACGTAGCTATAACCCTCGAAAACTAAAACTTTTGACATAGGAAAAGAGCCTTTAATCACATTCGTTACCATTTGCAATCATAAAATAGTCTAATATCTTCATTTTTTCAACATACGTAGCTATTACCCTTTAAAACTAAAACTTTTGAAATAGGAAAAGAGCCTTTAAGCACTTTCTTTACCATGTGCAATCATAAAATAGTCTAATATCTTCATTTTTCCAAAATACGTAGCTATTACCCTCGAAAACTAAAACTTTTGACATAAGAAAAGAGCCTTTAATCACATTCTTTACCATGTGCAATCATAAAATAGTCTAATATCTTCATTTTTTCAACATACGTAGCTATTACCCTCGAAAACTATAACTTTTGCCATAGGAAAAGAGCCTTTAAGCACATTCTTTACCATGTGCAATCATAAAATAGTCTAATATCTTCATTTTTCCAACATACGTAGCTATTACCCTCGAAAACGAAACTTTTGAAATAGGAAAAGAGCCTTTAGTCACATTCTTTACCATCTGCAATCATAAAATAGTCTAATATCTTCATTTTTTCAACATACGTAGCTATTTCCCTCGAAAACTAAAACTTTTGAAATAGGAAAAGAGCCTTTAAGCACTTTCTTTACCATGTGCAATCATAAAATAGTCTAATATCTTCATTTTTCTAACATACGTAGCTATTACCCTCGAAAACTAAAACTTTTGACATAGGAAAAGAGCCTTTAATCACATTCGTTACCATTTGAAATTATAAAATAGTCTAATATCTTCATTTTTTCAACATACGTAGCTATTACCCTCGAAAACTATAACTTTTGACATAGGAAAAGAGCCTTTAATCACATTCTTTACCATTTGCAATCATAAAATAGTCTAATATCTTCATTTTTTCAACATACGTAGCTATTACCCTCGAAAACTAAAACTTTTGAAATAGGAAAAGAGCCTTTAATCACATTCTTTACCATTTGCAATCATAAAATAGTCTAATATCTCCATTTTTTCAACATACGTAGCTATTACCCTCGAAAACTAAAACTTTTGACATAAGAAAAGAGCCTTTAATCACATTCTTTACCATGTGCAATCATAAAATAGTCTAATACCTTCATTTTTCCAACATACGTAGCTATTACCCTCCAAAACGAAGTCTTTTGACATAGGAAAAGAGCCTTTAATCACATTCTTTACCATGTGCAATCATAAAATAGTCTAATATCTTCATTTTTTCAACATACGTAGCTATTACCCTCGAAAACTTAAACTTTTGAAATAGGAAAAGAGCCTTTAATCACATTCTTTACCATGTGCAATCATAAAATAGTCTAATATCTTCATTTTTTCAACATACGTAGCTATTACCCTCGAAAACTAAAACTTTTGACATAGGAAAAGAGCCTTTAATCACATTCGTTACCATTTGCAATTATAAAATAGTCTAAAATCTTCATTTTTTCAACATACGTAGCTATTACCCTCGAAAACTAAAACTTTTGACATAGGAAAAGAGCCTTTAATCACATTCGTTACCATTTGCAATTATAAAATAGTCTAATATCTTCATTTTTTCAACATACGTAGCTATTACCCTCGAAAACTAAAACTTTTGACATAGGAAAATAGCCTTTAATCACATTCTTTACCATTTGCAATCATAAAATAGTCTAATATCTTCATTTTTTCAACATACGTAGCTATTACCCTCGAAAACTAAAACTTTTGACGTAGGAAAAGAGCCTTTAATCACATTCTTTACCATGTGCAATCATAAAATAGTCTAATATCTTCATTTTTCCAACATACGTAGCTATTACCCTCGAAAACGAAAACTTTTGAAATAGGAAAAGAGCCTTTAATCACATTCTTTACCATTTGCAAACATAAAATAGTCTAATATCTTCATTTTTTCAACATACGTAGCTATTACCCTCGAAAACTAAAACTTTTGACATAGGAAAAGAGCCTTTAATCACATTCTTTACCATGTGCAATCATAAAATAGTCTAATATCTTCATTTTTTCAACATACGTAGCTATTACCCTCGAAAACTGAAACTTTTGACATAGGAAAAAAGCCTTTAATCACATTCGTTACCATTTGCAATTATAAAATAGTCTAATATCTTCATTTTTTCAACATACGTAGCTATTACCCTCGAAAACTAAAACTTTTGACATAGGAAAAGAGCCTTTAATCACATTCGTTACCATTTGCAATTATAAAATAGTCTAATATCTTCATTTTTTCAACATACGTAGCTATTACCCTCGAAAACTAAAACTTTTGACATAGGAAAATAGCCTTTAATCACATTCTTTACCATTTGCAATCATAAAATAGTCTAATATCTTCATTTTTTCAACATACGTAGCTATTACCCTCGAAAACTAAAACTTTTGACATAGGAAAAGAGCCTTTAATCACATCCTTTACCATGTGCAATCATAAAATAGTCTAATATCTTCATTTTTCCAACATACGTAGCTATTACAATCGAAAACGAAAACTTTTGAAATAGAAAAAGAGCCTTTAAGCACTTTCTTTACCATGTGCAATCATAAAATAGTCTAATATCTTCATTTTTCCAACATACGTAGCTATTACCCTCGAAAACTACAACTTTTGACATAGGAAAAGAGCCTTTAATCACATTCTTTACCATTTGCAATCATAAAATAGTCTTATATCTTCATTTTTTCAACATACGTAGCTATTACCCTCGAAAACTAAAACTTTTGAAATAGGAAAAGAGCCTTTAAGCACTTTCTTTACCATTTGCAATCATAAAATAGTCTTATATCTTCATTTTTTCAACATACGTAGCTATTACCCTCGAAAACTAAAACTTTTGAAATAGGAAAAGAGCCTTTAAGCACTTTCTTTACCATGTTCAATCATAAAATAGTCTAATATCTTCATTTTTCCAACATACGTAGCTATTACCCTCGAAAACTAAAACTTTTGACACAGGAAAAGAGCCTTTAATCACATTCGTTACCATTTGCAATTATAAAATAGTCTAATATCTTCATTTTTTCAACATACGTAGCTATTACCCTCGAAAACTAAAACTTTTGACATAGGAAACGAGCCTTTAATCACATTCTTTACCATTTGTAATCATAAAATAGTCTAATATCCTCATTTTTTCAACATACGTAGCTATTACCCTCGAAAACTAAAACTTTTGACATAGGAAAACAGCCTTTAATCACATTCGTTACCATGTGCAATTATAAAATAGTCTAATATCTTCATTTTTTCAACATACGTAGCTATTACCCTCAAAAACTAAAACTTTTGACATAGGAAAAGAGCCTTTAATCACATTCGTTACCATTTGCAATTATAAAATAGTCTAATATCTTCATTTTTTCAACATACGTAGCTATTACCCTCGAAAACTAAAACTTTTGACATAGGAAAAGAGCCTTTAATCACATTCGTTACCATGTGCAATCATAAAATAGTCTAATATCTTCATTTTTCCAACATACGTAGCTATTACCCTCGAAAACGCAAACTTTTGAAATAGGAAAAGAGCCTTTAATCACATTCTTTACCATTTGCAATTATAAAATAGTTTAATATCTCCATTTTTTCAACATACGTAGCTATTACACTCGAAAACTAAAACTTTTGAAATAGGAAAAGAGCCTTTAAGCACTTTCTTTACCATGTGCAATCATAAAATAGTCTAATATCTTCATTTTTTCAACATACGTAGCTATTACCCTCGAAAACTAAAACTTTTGACATAGGAAAAGAGCCTTTAATCACATTCTTTACCATATGCAATCATAAAATAGTCTAATATCTTCATTTTTCCAACATACGCAGCTATTACCCTCGAAAACGAAAACTTTTGAAATAGGAAAAGAGCCTTTAATCACATTCTTTACCATGTGCAATCATAAAATAGTCTAATATCTTCATTTTTCCAACATACTTAGCTATTACCCTCGAAAACGAAAACTTTTGAAATAGGAAAAGAGCTTTTAATCACATTCTTTACCATTTGCAATCATAAAATAGTCTAATATCTTCATTTTTTCAACATACGTAGCTATTACTCTCGAAAACTAAAACTTTTGACATAGGAAAAGAGCCTTTAATCACATTCTTTACCATGTGTAATCATAAAATAGTCTAATATCTTCATTTTTCCAACATACGTAGCTATTACCCTCGAAAACGAAAACTTTTGAAATAGGAAAAGAGCCTTTAATCACATTCTTTACCATGTGCAATCATAAAATAGTCTAATATCTTCATTTTTCCAACATACGTAGCTATTACCCTCGAAAACGAAAACTTTTGAAATAAGAAAAGAGCCTTTAATCACATTCTTTACCATTTGCAATCATAAAATAGTTTAATATCTTCATTTTTTCAACATACGTAGCTATTACCCTCTAAAACTAAAACTTTTGATATAGGAAAAGAGCCTTTAATCAAATTCGTTACCATTTGCAAGTATAAAATAGTCTAATATCTTCATTTTTTCAACCTACGTAGCTATTACCCTCGAAAACTAAAACTTTTGAAATAGGAAAAGAGCCTTTAAGCACTTTCTTTACCATGTGCAATCATAAAATAGTCTAATATCTTCATTTTTCCAACATACGTAGCTATTACCCTCGAAAACTAAAACTTTTGAAATAGGAAAAGAGCCTTTAAGCACTTTCTTTACCATGTGCAATCATAAAATAGTCTAATATCTTCATTTTTCAACATACGTAGCTATTACCCTCGAAAACTAAAACTTTTGACATAGGAAAAGAGCCTTTAATCACATTCGTTACCATTTGCAATTATAAAATAGTCTAATATCTTCATTTTTTCAACATACGTAGCTATTACCCTCGAAAACTAAAACTTTTGACATAGGAAAAGAGCCTTTAATCACATTCGTTACCATTTGCAATTATAAAATAGTCTAATATCTTCATTTTTTCAAGATACGTAGCTATTACCCTCGAAAACTAAAACTTTTGACATAGGAAAGGAGCCTTTAGTCACATTCTTTACCATTTGCAATCATAAAATAGTCTAATATCTTCATTTTTTCAACATACGTAGCTATTACCCTCGAAAACTAAAACTTTTGTCATAGAAAAAGAGCCTTTAATCACATTCTTTACCATGTGTAATCATAAAATAGTCTAATATCTTCATTTTTCCAACATGCGTAGCTATTACCCTCGAAAACTAAAACTTTTGACATAGGAAAAGAGCCTTTAATCATTCTTTACCATTTGCAATCATAAAATAGTCTAATATCTTCATTTTTTCAACATACGTAGCTATTACACTCGAAAACTAAAACTTTTGAAATAGGAAAAGAGCCTTTAATCACATTCTTTACCATGTGCAATCATAAAATAGTCTAATATCTTCATTTTTCCAACATACTTAGCTATTACCCTCGAAAACGAAAACTTTTGAAATAGGAAAAGAGCTTTTAATCACATTCTTTACCATTTGCAATCATAAAATAGTCTAATATCTTCATTTTTTCAACATACGTAGCTATTACTCTCGAAAACTAAAACTTTTGACATAGGAAAAGAGCCTTTAATCACATTCTTTACCATGTGTAATCATAAAATAGTCTAATATCTTCATTTTTCCAACATACGTAGCTATTACCCTCGAAAACGAAAACTTTTGAAATAGGAAAAGAGCCTTTAATCACATTCTTTACCATGTGCAATCATAAAATAGTCTAATATCTTCATTTTTCCAACATACGTAGCTATTACCCTCGAAAACGAAAACTTTTGAAATAAGAAAAGAGCCTTTAATCACATTCTTTACCATTTGCAATCATAAAATAGTTTAATATCTTCATTTTTTCAACATACGTAGCTATTACCCTCTAAAACTAAAACTTTTGATATAGGAAAAGAGCCTTTAATCAAATTCGTTACCATTTGCAAGTATAAAATAGTCTAATATCTTCATTTTTTCAACCTACGTAGCTATTACCCTCGAAAACTAAAACTTTTGAAATAGGAAAAGAGCCTTTAAGCACTTTCTTTACCATGTGCAATCATAAAATAGTCTAATATCTTCATTTTTCCAACATACGTAGCTATTACCCTCGAAAACTAAAACTTTTGAAATAGGAAAAGAGCCTTTAAGCACTTTCTTTACCATGTGCAATCATAAAATAGTCTAATATCTTCATTTTTCAACATACGTAGCTATTACCCTCGAAAACTAAAACTTTTGACATAGGAAAAGAGCCTTTAATCACATTCGTTACCATTTGCAATTATAAAATAGTCTAATATCTTCATTTTTTCAACATACGTAGCTATTACCCTCGAAAACTAAAACTTTTGACATAGGAAAAGAGCCTTTAATCACATTCGTTACCATTTGCAATTATAAAATAGTCTAATATCTTCATTTTTTCAAGATACGTAGCTATTACCCTCGAAAACTAAAACTTTTGACATAGGAAAGGAGCCTTTAGTCACATTCTTTACCATTTGCAATCATAAAATAGTCTAATATCTTCATTTTTTCAACATACGTAGCTATTACCCTCGAAAACTAAAACTTTTGTCATAGAAAAAGAGCCTTTAATCACATTCTTTACCATGTGCAATCATAAAATAGTCTAATATCTTCATTTTTCCAACATGCGTAGCTATTACCCTCGAAAACTAAAACTTTTGACATAGGAAAAGAGCCTTTAATCACATTCGTTACCATTTGCAATTATAAAATAGTCTAATATCTTCATTTTTTCAACATACGTAGCTATTACCCTCGAAAACGAAAACTTTTGACATAGGAAAAGAGCCTTTAATCACATTCGTTACCATTTACAATTATAAAATAGTCTAATATCTTCATTTTTTCAACATACGTAGCTATTACCCTCGAAAACTAAAACTTTTGACATAGGAAAATAGCCTTTAATCACATTCTTTACCATTTGCAATCATAAAATAGTCTAATATCTTCATTTTTTCAACATACGTAGCTATTACCCTCGAAAACTAAAACTTTTGACATAGGAAAAGAGCCTTTAATCACATTCTTTACCATGTGCAATCATAAAATAGTCTAATATCTTCATTTTTCCAACATACGTAGCTATTAACCTCGAAAACGAAAACTTTTGAAATAGGAAAAGAGCCTTTAATCACATTCTTTACCATTTGCAAACATAAAATAGTCTAATATCTTCATTTTTTCAACATACGTAGCTATTACCCTCGAAAACTAAAACTTTTGACATAGGAAAAGAGCCTCTTCATTTTTCCAACATACGTAGCTATTACCCTCAAAAACGAAAACTTTTGAAATAGGAAAAGAGCCTTTAAGCACTTTCTTTACCATGTGCAATCATAAAATAGTCTAATATCTTCATTTTTCTAACAAACGCAGCTATTACCTCGAAAATTAAAACTTTTGACATAGGAAAAGAGCCTTTAATCACATTCTTTACCATTTGCAATCATAAAATAGTCTAATATCTTCATTTTTTCAACATATGTAGCAATTACCCTCGAAAACTAAAACTTTTGAAATAGGAAAAGAGCATTTAAGCACTTTCTTTACCATGTGCAATCATAAAATAGTCTAATATCTTCATTTTTCCAACATACGTAGCTATTACCCTCGAAAACTAAAACTTTTGACATAGGAAAAGAGCCTTTAATCACATTCTTTACCATGTGCAATCATAAAATAGTCTAATATCTTCATTTTTCCAACATACGTAGCTATTACCCTCGAAAACTAAAACTTTTGCCATAGGAAAAGAGCCTTTAAGCACATTCTTTACCATGTGCAATCATAAAATAGTCTAATATCTTCATTTTTCCAACATACGTAGCTATTACCCTCGAAAACTAAAACTTTTGACATAGGAAAAGAGCCTTTAATCACATTCTTTACCATTTGCAATCATAAAATAGTCTAATATCTTCATTTTTTCAACATACGTAGCTATTACCCTCGAAAACGAAAACTTTTGAAATAGGAAAAGAGCCTTTAAGCACTTTCTTTACCATGTGCAATCAAAAAATAGTCTAATATCTTCATTTTTCCAACATACATAGCTATAACCCTCGAAAACTAAAACTATTAACATAGGAAAAGAGCCTTTAATCACATTCGTTACCATTTGCAATTATAAAATAGTCTAATATCTTCATTTTTTCAACATACGTAGCTATTACCCTCGAAAACTAAAACTTTTGAAATAGGAAAAGAGCCTTTCAGCACTTTCTTTACCATGTGCAATCATAAAATAGTCTAATATCTTCATTTTTCCAACATACGTAGCTATAACCCTCGAAAACTAAAACTTTTGACATAGGAAAAGAGCCTTTAATCACATTCGTTACCATTTGCAATCATAAAATAGTCTAATATCTTCATTTTTTCAACATACGTAGCTATTACCCTTTAAAACTAAAACTTTTGAAATAGGAAAAGAGCCTTTAAGCACTTTCTTTACCATGTGCAATCATAAAATAGTCTAATATCTTCATTTTTCCAAAATACGTAGCTATTACCCTCGAAAACTAAAACTTTTGACATAAGAAAAGAGCCTTTAATCACATTCTTTACCATGTGCAATCATAAAATAGTCTAATATCTTCATTTTTTCAACATACGTAGCTATTACCCTCGAAAACTATAACTTTTGCCATAGGAAAAGAGCCTTTAAGCACATTCTTTACCATGTGCAATCATAAAATAGTCTAATATCTTCATTTTTCCAACATACGTAGCTATTACCCTCGAAAACGAAAACTTTTGAAATAGGAAAAGAGCCTTTAGTCACATTCTTTACCATCTGCAATCATAAAATAGTCTAATATCTTCATTTTTTCAACATACGTAGCTATTTCCCTCGAAAACTAAAACTTTTGAAATAGGAAAAGAGCCTTTAAGCACTTTCTTTACCATGTGCAATCATAAAATAGTCTAATATCTTCATTTTTCTAACATACGTAGCTATTACCCTCGAAAACTAAAACTTTTGACATAGGAAAAGAGCCTTTAATCACATTCGTTACCATTTGAAATTATAAAATAGTCTAATATCTTCATTTTTTCAACATACGTAGCTATTACCCTCGAAAACTATAACTTTTGACATAGGAAAAGAGCCTTTAATCACATTCTTTACCATTTGCAATCATAAAATAGTCTAATATCTTCATTTTTTCAACATACGTAGCTATTACCCTCGAAAACTAAAACTTTTGAAATAGGAAAAGAGCCTTTAATCACATTCTTTACCATTTGCAATCATAAAATAGTCTAATATCTCCATTTTTTCAACATACGTAGCTATTACCCTCGAAAACTAAAACTTTTGACATAAGAAAAGAGCCTTTAATCACATTCTTTACCATGTGCAATCATAAAATAGTCTAATACCTTCATTTTTCCAACATACGTAGCTATTACCCTCCAAAACGAAGTCTTTTGACATAGGAAAAGAGCCTTTAATCACATTCTTTACCATGTGCAATCATAAAATAGTCTAATATCTTCATTTTTTCAACATACGTAGCTATTACCCTCGAAAACTTAAACTTTTGAAATAGGAAAAGAGCCTTTAATCACATTCTTTACCATGTGCAATCATAAAATAGTCTAATATCTTCATTTTTTCAACATACGTAGCTATTACCCTCGAAAACTAAAACTTTTGACATAGGAAAAGAGCCTTTAATCACATTCTTACCATTTGCAATTATAAAATAGTCTAAAATCTTCATTTTTTCAACATACGTAGCTATTACCCTCGAAAACTAAAACTTTTGACATAGGAAAAGAGCCTTTAATCACATTCGTTACCATTTGCAATTATAAAATAGTCTAATATCTTCATTTTTTCAACATACGTAGCTATTACCCTCGAAAACTAAAACTTTTGACATAGGAAAATAGCCTTTAATCACATTCTTTACCATTTGCAATCATAAAATAGTCTAATATCTTCATTTTTTCAACATACGTAGCTATTACCCTCGAAAACTAAAACTTTTGACGTAGGAAAAGAGCCTTTAATCACATTCTTTACCATGTGCAATCATAAAATAGTCTAATATCTTCATTTTTCCAACATACGTAGCTATTACCCTCGAAAACGAAAACTTTTGAAATAGGAAAAGAGCCTTTAATCACATTCTTTACCATTTGCAAACATAAAATAGTCTAATATCTTCATTTTTTCAACATACGTAGCTATTACCCTCGAAAACTAAAACTTTTGACATAGGAAAAGAGCCTTTAATCACATTCTTTACCATGTGCAATCATAAAATAGTCTAATATCTTCATTTTTTCAACATACGTAGCTATTACCCTCGAAAACTGAAACTTTTGACATAGGAAAAAAGCCTTTAATCACATTCGTTACCATTTGCAATTATAAAATAGTCTAATATCTTCATTTTTTCAACATACGTAGCTATTACCCTCGAAAACTAAAACTTTTGACATAGGAAAAGAGCCTTTAATCACATTCGTTACCATTTGCAATTATAAAATAGTCTAATATCTTCATTTTTTCAACATACGTAGCTATTACCCTCGAAAACTAAAACTTTTGACATAGGAAAATAGCCTTTAATCACATTCTTTACCATTTGCAATCATAAAATAGTCTAATATCTTCATTTTTTCAACATACGTAGCTATTACCCTCGAAAACTAAAACTTTTGACATAGGAAAAGAGCCTTTAATCACATTCTTTACCATGTGCAATCATAAAATAGTCTAATATCTTCATTTTTCCAACATACGTAGCTATTACCCTCGAAAACGAAAACTTTTGAAATAGGAAAAGAGCCTTTAATCACATTCTTTACCATGTGCAATCATAAAATAGTCTAATATCTTCATTTTTCCAACATACGTAGCTATTACCCTCGAAAACTAAAACTTTTGACATAGGAAAAGAGCCTTTAATCACATTCTTTACCATTTGCAATCATAAAATAGTCTTAATATCTTCATTTTTTCAACATACGTAGCTATTACCCTCGAAAACTAAAACTTTTGAAATAGGAAAAGAGCCTTTAAGCACATTCTTTACCATTTGCAATCATAAAATAGTCTAATATCTTCATTTTTTCAACATACGTAGCTATTACCCTCGAAAACTAAAACTTTTGAAATAGGAAAAGAGCCTTTAATCACATTCTTTACCATTTGCAATCATAAAATAGTCTAATATCTTCATTTTTTCAACATACGTAGCTATTACCCTCGAAAACTAAAACTTTTGACAAGGAAAAGAGCCTTTAATCACATTCGTTACCATTTGCAATCATAAAATAGTCTAATATCTTCATTTTTTCAACATACGTAGCTATTACCCTCGAAAACTAAAACTTTTGACATAGGAAAAGAGCCTTTAATCACATTCTTTACCATTTGCAATCATAAAATAGTCTAATATCTTCATTTTTTCAACATACGTAGCTATTACCCTCGAAAACTAAAACTTTTGACATAGGAAAAGAGCCTTTAATCACATTCTTTACCATGTGCAATCATAAAATAGTCTAATATCTTCATTTTTTCAACATACGTAGCTATTACCCTCGAAAACTAAAACTTTTGACATAGGAAAAGAGCCTTTAATCACATTCGTTACCATTTGCAATTATAAAATAGTCTAATATCTTCATTTTTTCAACATACGTAGCTATTACCCTCGAAAACTAAAACTTTTGACATAGGAAAAGAGCCTTTAATCACATTCGTTACCATGTGCAATCATAAAATAGTCTAATATCTTCATTTTTCCAACATACGTAGCTATTACCCTCGAAAACTAAAACTTTTGAAATAGGAAAAGAGCCTTTAATCACATTCTTTACCATTTGCAATCATAAAATAGTCTAATATCTTCATTTTTTCAACATACGTAGCTATTACCCTCGAAAACTAAAACTTTTGAAATAGGAAAAGAGCCTTTAATCACATTTCTTTACCATGTGCAATCATAAAATAGTCTAATATCTTCATTTTTCAACATACGTAGCTATTACCCTCGAAAACTAAAACTTTTGACATAGGAAAAGAGCCTTTAATCACATTCTTTACCATATGCAATCATAAAATAGTCTAATATCTTCATTTTTCAACATACGTAGCTATTACCCTCGAAAACGAAAACTTTTGAAATAGGAAAAGAGCCTTTAATCACATTCTTTACCATGTGCAATCATAAAATAGTCTAATATCTTCATTTTTCCAACATACTTAGCTATTACCCTCGAAAACGAAAACTTTTGAAATAGGAAAAGAGCTTTTAATCACATTCTTTACCATTTGCAATCATAAAATAGTCTAATATCTTCATTTTTTCAACATACGTAGCTATTACTCTCGAAAACTAAAACTTTTGACATAGGAAAAGAGCCTTTAATCACATTCTTTACCATGTGTAATCATAAAATAGTCTAATATCTTCATTTTTTCCAACATACGTAGCTATTACCCTCGAAAACGAAAACTTTTGAAATAGGAAAAGAGCCTTTAATCACATTCTTTACCATGTGCAATCATAAAATAATCTAATATCTTCATTTTTCCAACATACGTAGCTATTACCCTCGAAAACGAAAACTTTTGAAATAAGAAAAGAGCCTTTAATCACATTCTTTACCATTTGCAATCATAAAATAGTTTAATATCTTCATTTTTTCAACATACGTAGCTATTACCCTCTAAAACTAAAACTTTTGATATAGGA
>NW_027066544.1:0-18119 GCF_032884065.1 Artemia franciscana
ATTACCCTCGAAAACTAAAACTTTTGAAATAGGAAAAGAGCCTTTAATCACATTCTTTACCATGTGCAATCATAAAATAGTCTAATATCTTCATTTTTTAACATACGTAGCTATTACCCTCGAAAACTAAAACTTTTGACATAGGAAAAGAGCCTTTAATCACATTCTTTCCCATGTGCAATCATAAAATAGTCTAATATCTTCATTTTTTCCACAGACATAGCTATTACCCTCGAAAACTAAAACTTTTGAAATAGGAATAGAGCCTTTAATCACATTCTTTACAATGTGCAATCATAAAATTGTCTAATATCTTCATTTTTTCCACAGACAAAGCTATTACCCTCGAAAACTAAAACTTTTGACATAAGAAAAGAGCCTTTAATCACATTCTTTACCATGTGCAATCATAAAATAGTCTAATATCTTCATTTTTTCCACAGACATGGCTATTACCCTCGAAAACTAAAACTTTTGAAAGAGGAAAACAGCCTTTAATCACATTCTTTACCATTTGCAATCATAAAATAGTCTAATATCTTCATTTTTTCAACATACGTAGCTATTACCCTCGAAAACTTAAACTTTTGAAATAGGAAAAGAGCCTTTAATCACATTCTTTACCATGTGCAATCATAAAATAGTCTAATATCTTCATTTTTTCAACAGACATAGCTATTACCCTCGAAAACTAAAACTTTTGAAATAGGAAAAGAGCCTTTAATCACATTCTTTACCATTTGCAATCATAAAATAGTCTAATATATTCATTTTTTCAACATACATAGCTATTACCCTCGAAAACTAAAACTTTTGAAATAGGAAAAGAGCCTTTAATCACATTCTTTACCATGTGCAATCATAAAATTGTCTAATATCTTCATTTTTTCAACATATGTAGCTATTACCCTCGAAAACTAAAACTTTTGACATAGGAAAAGAGCCTTTAATCACAATCTTTACCATTTGCAATCATAAGATAGTCTAATATCTTCATTTTTTCAACATATGTAGCTATTACCCTCGAAAACTAAAACTTTTGACATAGGAAAAGAGCCTTTAATCACATTCTTTACCATGTGCAATCATAAAATAGTCTAATATCTTCATTTTTTCCACAGACATAGCTATTACCCTCGAAAACTAAAACTTTTGAAATAGGAAAAGAGCCTTTAATCAAATTCTTTACCTTTTGCAATCATAAAATAGTCTAATATCTTCATTTTTTCAACATACGTAGCTATTACCCTCGAAAACTAAAACTTTTGACATAGGAAAAGAGCCTTTAATCACATTCTTTACCATGTGCAATCATAAAATAGTCTAATATCTTCATTTTTTCCACAGACATAGCTATTACCCTCGAAAACTAAAACTTTTGAAATAGGAATAGAGCCTTTAATCACATTCTTTACAATGTGCAATCATAAAATTGTCTAATATCTTCATTTTTTCAACAGACATAGCTATTACCCTCGAAAACTAAAACTTTTGAAATAGGAAAAGAGCCTTTAATCACATTCTTTACCATTTGCAATCATAAAATAGTCTAATATCTTCATTTTTTCAACATACATAGCTAATACCCTCGAAAACTAAAACTTTTGAAATAGGAAAAGAGCCTTTAATCACATTCTTTACCATGTGCAATCATAAAATTGTCTAATATCTTCATTTTTTCAACATATGTAGCTATTACCCTCGAAAACTAAAACTTTTGACATAGGAAAAGAGCCTTTAATCACATTCTTTACCATTTGCAATCATAAAATAGTCTAATATCTTCATTTTTTCAACATACGTAGCTATTACCCTCGAAAACTAAAACTTTTGACATAGGAAAAGAGCCTTTAATCACATTCTTTACCATGTGCAATCATAAAATAGTCTAATATCTTCATTTTTTCCACAGACATAGCTATTACCCTCGAAAACTAAAACTTTTGAAATAGGAAAAGAGCCTTTAATCACATTCTTTACCATTTGCTATCATAAAATAGTCTAATTTCTTCATTTTTTCAACATACGTAGCTATTACCTTCGAAAACTAAAACTTTTGACATAGGAAAAGAGCCTTTAATCACATTCTTTACCATGTGCAATCATAAAATAGTCTAATATCTTCATTTTTTCCACAGACATAGCTATTACCCTCGAAAACTAAAACTTTTGAAATAGGAATAGAGCCTTTAATCACATTCTTTACAATGTGCAATCATAAAATTGTCTAATATCTTCATTTTTTCCACAGACAAAGCTATTACCCTCGAAAACTAAAACTTTTGACATAAGAAAAGAGCCTTTAATCACATTCTTTACCATGTGCAATCATAAAATAGTCTAATATCTTCATTTTTTCCACAGACATAACTATTACCCTCGAAAACTAAAACTTTTGAAATAGGAAAACAGCCTTTAATCACATTAATTACCATTTGCAATCATAAAATAGTCTAATATCTTCATTTTTTCAACATACGTAGCTATTACCCTCGAAAACTTAAACTGTTGAAATAGGAAAAGAGCCTTTAATCACATTCTTTACCATGTGCAATCATAAAATAGTCTAATATCTTCATTTTTTCCACAGACATAGCTATTATCCTCGAAAACTAAAACTTTTGAAATAGGAAAAGAGCTTTTAATCACATTCTTTACCATTTGCAATCATAAAATAGTCTAATATCTTCATTTTTTCAACATATGTAGCTATTACCCTCGAAAACTAAAACTTTTGACATAGGAAAAGAGCCTTTAATCACATTCTTTACCATGTGCAATCATAAAATAGTCTAATATCTTCATTTTTTCCACAGACATAGCTATTACCCTCAAAAACTAAAACTTTTGAAATAGGAAAAGAGCCTTTAATCACATTCTTTACCATTTGCAATCATAAAATAGTCTAATATCTTCATTTTTTCAACATACGTAGCTATTACGCTCGAAAACTAAAACTTTTGACATAGGAAAAGAGCCTTTAATCACATTCTTTACCATGTGCAATCATAAAATAGTCTAATATCTTCATTTTTTCCACAGACATAACTATTACCCTCGAAAACTAAAACTTTTGAAATAGGAATAGAGCCTTTAATCACATTCTTTACAATGTGCAATCATAAAATTGTCTAATATCTTCATTTTTTCCACAGACAAAGCTATTACCCTCGAAAAGTTAAACTTTTGACATAAGAAAAGAGCCTTTAATCACATTCTTTACCATGTGCAATCATAAAATAGTCTAATATCTTCATTTTTTCCACAGACATAGCTATTACCCTCGAAAACTAAAACTTTTGAAATAGGAAAACAGCCTTTAATCACATTCTTTACCATTTGCAATCATAAAATAGTCTAATATCTTCATTTTTTCAACATACGTAGCTATTACCCTCGAAAACTTAAACTTTTGAAATAGGAAAAGAGCCTTTAATCACATTCTTTGCCATGTGCAATCATAAAATAGTCTAATATCTTCATTTTTTCAACAGACATAGCTATTACCCTCGAAAACTAAAACTTTTGAAATAGGAAAAGAGCCTTTAATCACATTCTTTACCATTTGCAATCATAAAATAGTCTAATATCTTCATTTTTTCAACATACATAGCTATTACCCTCGAAAACTAAAACGTTTGAAATAGGAAAAGAGCCTTTAATCACATTCTTTACCATGTGCAATCATAAAATTGTCTAATATCTTCATTTTTTCAACATATGTAGCTATTACCCTCGAAAACTAAAACTTTTGACATAGGAAAAGAGCCTTTAATCACATTCTTTACCATTTGCAATCATAAAATAGTCTAATATCTTCATTTTTTCAACATACGTAGCTATTACCCTCGAAAACTAAAACTCTTGACACAGGAAAAGAGCCTTTAATCACATTCTTTACCATGTGCAATCATAAAATAGTCTAATATCTTCATTTTTTCCACAGACATAGCTATTACCCTCGAAAACTAAAACTTTTGAAATAGGAAAAGAGCCTTTAATCACATTCTTTATCATTTGCAATCATAAAATAGTCTAATATCTTCATTTTTTCAACATACGTAGCTATTACCCTCGAAAACTAAAACTTTTGACATAGGAAAAGAGCCTTTAATCACATTCTTTACCATGTGCAATCATAAAATAGTCTAATATCTTCATTTTTTCCACAGACATAGCTATTACCCTCGAAAACTAAAACTTTTGAAATAGGAATAGAGCCTTTAATCACATTCTTTACAATGTGCAATCATAAAATTGTCTAATATCTTCATTTTTTCCACAGACAAAGCTATTACCCTCGAAAACTAAAACTTTTGACATAAGAAAAGAGCCTTTAATCACATTCTTTACCATGTGCAATCATAAAATAGTCAAATATCTTCATTTTTTCCACAGACATAGCTATTACCCTCGAAAACTAAAACTTTTGAAATAGGAAAACAGCCTTTAATCACATTCTTTACCATTTGCAATCATAAAATAGTCTAATCTTCATTTTTTTTAACATACGTAGCTATTACCCTCGAAAACTTAAACTTTTGAAATAGGAAAAGAGCCTTTAATCACATTCTTTACCATATGCAATCATAAAATAGTCTAATATCTTCATTTTTTCAACAGACATAGCTATTACCCTCGAAAACTAAAACTTTTGAAATAGGAAAAGAGCCTTTAATCACATTCTTTACCATTTGCAATCATAAAATAGTCTAATATCTTCATTTTTTCAACATACATAGCTATTACCCTCGAAAACTAAAACTTTTGAAATAGGAAAAGAGCCTTTAATCACATTCTTTACCATGTGCAATCATAAAATTGTCTAATATCTTCATTTTTTCAACATATGTAGCTATTACCCTCGAAAACTAAAACTTTTGACATAGGAAAAGAGCCTTTAATCACATTCTTTACCATTTGCAATCATAAAATAGTCTAATATCTTCATTTTTTCAACATACGTAGCTATTACCCTCGAAAACTAAAACTTTTGAAATAGGAAAAGAGCCTTTAATCACATTCTTTACCATTTGCAATCATAAAATAGTCTAATATCTTCATTTTTTCAACATACGTAGCTATTACCCTCGAAAACTAAAACTTTTGAAATAGGAAAAGAGCCTTTAATCACATTCTTTACCATTTGCAATCATAAAATAGTCTAATATCTTCATTTTTTCAACATACGTAGCTATTACCCTCAAAAACTAAAACTTTTGAAATAGGAAAAGAGCCTTTAATCACATTCTTTACCATTTGCAATCATAAAATAGTCTAATATCTTCATTTTTCCAACATAAGTAGCTATTACCCTCAAAAACTAAAACTTTTGAAATGGGAAAAGAGCCTTTAATCACATTCTTTACTATGTGCAATCATAAAATAGTCTAATATCTTCATTTTTTCAACATACGTAGCTATTACCCTCGAAAACTAAATCTTTTGAAATAGGAAAAGAGCCTTTAATAACATTCTTTACCATTTCCAATCATAAAATAGTGTAATATCTTCATTTTTTCAACATAAGTAGCTATTACCCTCGAAAACTAAAACTTTTGAAATAGGAAAAGAGCCTTTAATCACATTCTTTACCATTTGCAATCATAAAATAGTCTAATATCTTCATTTCTTCAACATACGTAGCTATTACCCTAGAAAACTAAAACTTTTGAAATAGGAAAAGAGCCTTTAATCACATTCTTTACCATGTGCAATCATAAAATTGTCTAATATCTTCATATATTCCACAGACAAAGCTATTACCCTCGAAAACTAAAACTTTTGACATAGGAAAAGAGCCTTTAATCACATTCTTTACCATGTGCAATCATAAAATTGTCTAATATCTTCATTTTTTTAACATACGTAGCTATTACCCTCGAAAACTAAAATTTTTGAAATAGGACAAGAGCCTTTAATCACATTCTTTACCATGTGCAATCATAAAATTGTCTAATATCTTCATTTGTTCAACATACGTAGCTATTACCCTCAAAAACTAAAACTTTTGAAATAGGAAAAGAGCCTTTAATCACATTCTTTACCATGTGCAATCATAAAATTGTCTAATATCTTCATTTTTTCCACAGACAAAGCTCTTACCCCCGAAAACTAAAACTTTTGAAATAGGAAAAGAGCCTTTAATCACATTCTTTATCATTTGCAATCATAAAATAGTCTAATATCTTCATTTTTTAACATACGTAGCTATTACCCTTGAAAACTAAAACTTTTGACAAAGAAAAGAGCCTTTAATCACATTCTTTACCATTTGCAATCATAAAATAGTCTAATATCTTCATTTTTTCAACATACGTAGCTATTGTCCTCGAAAACTAAAACATTTGAAAAAGGAAAAGAAAAAGGCTAATATCTTAATTTTTCCACCAGACATAGCTATTACCCTCGAAAAATAAAAGTTTTGAAATAGGAAAAGAGCCTTTAATCACATTCTTTACCATTTGCAATCATAAAATAGTCTAATATCTTCATTTTTTCAACATACGTAGCTATTACCCTCGAAAACTAAAACTTTTGACATAGGAAAAGAGCCTTTAATCACATTCTTTACCATGTGCAATCATAAAATAGTCTAATATCTTCATTTTTTCCACAGACATAGCTATTACCCTCGAAAACTAGAACTTTTGAAATAGGAAAAGAGCCTTTAATCACATTTTTTACCATTTGCAATCATAAAATAGTCTAATATCTTCATTTTTTCAACATACGTAGCTATTACCCTCGAAAACTAAAACTTTTGACATAGGAAAAGAGCCTTTAATCACATTCTTTACCATGTGCAATCATAAAATAGTCTAATATCTTCATTTTTTCCACAGACATAGGTATTACCCTCGAAAACTAAAACTTTTGAAATAGGAATAGACCCTTTAATCACATTCTTTACAATGTGCAATCATAAAATAGTCTAATATCTTCAATTTTTTCAACAAACCTAGCTATTACCCTCGAATACTAAAACTTTTGAAATAGGAAAAGAGCCTTTAATCACATTCTTTACCATGTGCAATCATAAAATTGTCCAATATCTTCATTTTTTCAACATACGTAGCTATTAACCTCGAAAACTAAAACTTTTGAAATAGGAAAAGAGCTTTTAATCACATTCTTTACCATGTGCAATCATAAAATTGTCTAATATCTTCATTTTTTCAACTTACGTAGCTATTACCCTCGAAAACTAAAACTTTTGAAATAGGAAAAGAGCCTTTAATCACATTCTTTACCATGTGCAATCATAAAATAGTCTAATATCTTCATTTTTTCCACAGACCTAGCTATTACCTTCGAAAACTAAAACTTTTGAAATTGGAAAAGAGCCTTTAATCGCATTCTTTACCATGTGCAATCATAAAATTGTCTAATATCTTCTTTATTTCAACATACGTAGCTATTACCCTTGAAAACTAAAACTTTTGAAATAGGAAAAGAGCTTTTAATCACATTCTTTACCATTTGCAATCATAAAATAGTCTAATATCTTCATTTTTTCAATATACGTAGCTATTACCCTCGAAAACTAAAACTTTTGAAATAGGAAAAGAGCCTTTAATCACATTCTTTACCATGTGCAATCATAAAATAGTCTAATATCTTCATTTTTTCAACAAACTTAGCTATTACCCTCGAAAACTAAAATTTTTGAAATAGGAAAAGAGCCTTTAATCACATTCTTTACCATGTGCAATCATAAAATAGTCTAATATCTTCATTTTTTCAACAGACCTTGCTATTACCCTCGAATACTAAAACTTTTGAAATAGGAAAAGAGCCTTTAATCACATTCTTTACCAAGTGCAATCATAAAATTGTCTAATATCTTCATTTTTTCAACATACGTAGCTATTGCCCTCGAAAACTAAAACTTTTGAAATAGGAAAAGAGCTTTTAATCACATTCTTTACCATTTGCAATCATAAAATAGTCTAATATATTCATTTTTTCAACATACGTAGCTATTACCCTCGAAAACTAATTTTTTTGAAATAGGAAAAGAGCCTTTAATCACATTCTTTACCATGTGCAATCATAAAATAGTCTAATATCTTCATTTTTTCAACATACGTAGCTATTACCCTCGAAAACTAAAACTTTTGAAATAGGAAAAGAACCTTTAATCACATTCTTTACCATGTGCAATCATAAAATAGTCTAATATCTTCATTTTTTCAACATACTTAGCTATTACCCTCGAAAACTAAAACTTTTGAAATAGTAAAAGAGCCTTTAATCACATTCTTTACCATGGTCAATCATAAAATAGTCTAATATCTTCATTTTTTCAACATACGTAGCTATTACCCTCAAAAACTAAAACTTTTGAAATAGGAAAAGAGCCTTTAATCACATTCTTTACCATGTGCAATCATAAAATTGTCTAATATCTTCATTTTTTCAACATACGTAGCTATTACCCTCGAAAACTAAAACTTTTGAAATAGAAAAAGAGCCTTTAATCACATTCTTTACCATGTGCAATCATAAAATTGTCTAATATCTTCATTTTTTCAACATACGTAGCTATTACCCTCGAAAACTAAAACTTTTGAAATAGGAAAAGAGCCTTTAATCACATTCTTTACCATGTGCAATCATAAAATAGTCTAATATCTTCATTTTTTCCACAGACCTAGCTATTACCTTCGAAAACTAAAACTTTTGAAATAGGAAAAGAGCCTTTAATCACATTCTTTACCATGTGCAATCATAAAATTGTCTAATATCTTCATTTTTTCAACATACGTAGCTATTACCCTTGAAAACTAAAACTTTTGAAATAGGAAAAGAGCTTTTAATCACATTCTTTACCATTTGCAATCATAAAATAGTCTAATATCTTCATTTTTTCAATATACGTAGCTATTACCCTCGAAAACTAAAACTTTTGAAATAGGAAAAGAGCCTTTAATCACATTCTTTACCATGTGCAATCATAAAAGAGTCTAATATCTTCATTTTTTCAACATACTTAGCTATTACCCTAGAAAACTAAAACTTTTGAAATAGGAAAAGAGCCTTTAATCACATTCCTTGCCATGTGCAATCATAAAATAGTCTAATATCTTCATTTTTTAAACATACGTAGCTATTACCCTCGAAAACTAAAACTTTTGAAATAGGAAAAGAGCCTTTAATCACATTCTTCACCATGTGCAATCATAAAATAGTCTAATATCTTCATTTTTTCAACAGACCTAGCTATTACCCTCGAATACTAAAACTTTTGAAATAGGAAAAGAGCCTTTAATCACATTCTTTACCATGTGCAATCATAAAATTGTCTAATATCTTCATTTTTTCAACATACGTAGCTATTACCCTCGAAAACTAAAACTTTTGAAATAGGAAAAGAGCCTTTAATCACGTTCTTTACCATGTGCAATCATAAAATAGTCTAATATCTTCATTTTCTCCACAGAACTTGCTATTGCCCTCGAAAACTAAAACTTTTGAAATAGGAAAAGAACCTTTAATCACATTCTTTACCATTTGCAATCATAAAATAGTCTAATATCTTCATTTTTTCTACATACGTAGCTATTACCCTCGAAAACTAAAACTTTTGAAATAGGAAAAGAGCCTTTAATCACATTCTTTACCATGTGCAATCATAAAATAGTCTAATATCTTCATTTTTTCCACAGACATAGCTATTACCCTCAAAAACTAAAACTTTTGAAATAGGAAAAGAGCCTTTAATCACGTTCTTTACCATGTGCAATCATAAAATAGTCTAATATCTTCATTTTTTCCACAGAACTTGATATTGCCCTCGAAAACTAAAACTTTTGAAATAGGAAAAGAGCCTTTAATCACATTCTTTACCATTTGCAATCATAAAATAGTCTAATATCTTCATTTTTTCAACATACGTAGCTATTACCCTCGAAATCTAAAACTTTTGAAATAGGAAAAGAGCCTTTAATCACATTCTTTACCATGTGCAAACATAAAATAGTCTAATATCTTCATTTTTTCCACAGACATAGCTATTACCCTCGAAAACTAAAACTTTTGAAATAGGAAAAGAGCCTTTAATCACATTCTTTACCATTTGCAATCATAAAATAGTCTAATAAGTTCATTTTTTCAACATACGCAGCTATTACCCTCGAAAACTAAAACTTTTGAAATAGGAAAAGAGCCTTTAATCACATTCTTTACCATGTGCAATCATAAAATAGTCTAATATCTTCATTTTTTCAACATACGTAGCTATTACCCTCGAAAACTAGAACTTTTGAAATAGGAAAAGAGCCTTTAATCACATTCTTTACCAGTGCAATCATAAAATTGTCTAATATCTTCATTTTTTCCACAGACAAAGCTCTTACCCTCGAAAACTAAAACTTTTGAAATTTGAAAAGAGCCTTTAATCACATTCTTTACCATTTGCATTCATAAAATAGTCTAATATATTCATTTTTTCAACATACGTAGCTGTTACCCTCGAAAACTAAAACTTTTGACAGTGGAAAAGAGCCTTTAATCATATTCTTTACCATGTGCAATCATAAAATAGTCTAATATCTTCATTTTTTCCACAGACCTAGCTATTACCCTCAAAAACTAAAACTTTTGAAATAGAAAAAGAGCCTTTAATGACATTCTTTACCATTTGCAATCATAAAATAGTCTAATATCTTCATTTTTTTCAACATACGTAGCTATTACCCTCGAAAACTAAAACTTTTGAAATAGGAAAAGAGCCTTTAATCACATTCTTTACCATGTGCAATCATAAAATTGTCTAATATCTTCATTTTTTCAACATATGTAGCTATTACCCTCGAAAACTAGAACTTTTGAAATAGGAAAAGAGCCTTTTATCACATTCTTTACCATGTGCAATCATAAAATTGTCTAATATCTTCATTTTTTCAACATACGTAGCTATTACCCTCGAAAACTAAAACTTTTGACATAGGAAAAGAGCCTTTAATCACATTCTTTACCAATTGCAATCATAAAATAGTCTAATATCTTCATTTTTTCAACATACGTAGCTATTACCCTGATGAATTTATTTAGTGATTCAACTTACAAAAAGTATTTCACTTTCTATTCTAAAGCTAAACACTATGGACAAAAAGAAAAAGAAAAAAAAAAAAAAAAAAAATTAGCCTTACGGCATTTCACGACTAACAAAGAGACAAAACTAAACATCTAAAATAAACTACAAAACACATAATTTTGTACATACAATCTAACTAAACAAGAGAAAACAAAAACAAAAAGACAAACTAAATAATACACAATGAATTCCGTTATCAGACATAAAAAAAAATCCACATATTTTTTTTTAAAAATAAGATTATAACCCCAAATCCAAACGTTTAGTTTTTCTTATGTATTTCAGTAAAATATTTCTAACATTCCTAAATTTAAAAATCAAATCAAGATTAAACGGAAAAGGAACATTGATACTATTAAGGTGAAATATTAATTCTAAACGTTCACGAGCATAAATAGGGCACTCAAAAAGAAAATGGGAACAAGTTTCATTTACACCGCAAAGGCACAACTCCGTATCAATTTTGTTTATTCGGTGAAGAAAGAAATTTAGCCTGCAATGACCCGTAATAATCTGCGTTAGATGGTAGGAGGGCTGAACTTTGCAAACAGCTAATAAATCTTCTGTTGAAGCAAAAAAGCGAATTGACCAAGAACTAACTTTATTCTTAAATTCTTCATACCATCGTCCGTAAAGTATATTTTTCAATGCCTTTCTATTAATATGAAAGGTTGAAGTATGGATTTCTCGTACTGTCGAAAGGCCTAAGATATCTACTAATGATTCATCAGTGAAAGTACTATGATTGGATGAGCGTTTAGAAAGGGGGAATTCAGGAGAAGTGAAATTTGGCCAGTGACTTGGACGGCCTTTTTTCGCATAGCGCAATGTCGCTAGCTCAGTCGCTCGGAAAGAAATTGGCAGTACCCCAGCAATGGCCGTAATTACGTCATTTTGGGCAGAACGGAAAGATTTTGAGATTATTATCATTGAAGTTCTTTGAGCAGACTGTAGCATTTGTAAAATATTTTTCTTTCTAAGAGCTGAAAACCAAACTGATACCCCATACAAAATTGTACTTTCTATAACTGATTTATATAATTTTCTTAAAGCTTGTGGTTTGAGACCCCATGTCATCTTCGCTGCACAAAGGAGTCTCGTCGAATACTGCTTTGCAGCAGTAACTCAGGAAGAGACATGATCAGTCCATAAAAGTTCCCTATCTAAAATAATTCCTAAGTAACGGACTTTTTGTTGTATATTAATTTTTTCTCCTCCAAAAAAAAGATTTACAACAGGAACTTTGTGTTTGTTTGTGAACAATACAGCTTCTGTTTTACGTTGGTCGAAAGTAAGTTTGTTTTCTGCAGCCCACACTTCAAACTTCTGAAATATTTTTTCCGCCAAATTTTCTAAAAACAGAATATTTTTACCTGTTAAAATTACAGTGACATCGTCAGCATATGCCTGAATCGTACAATTTTCACCAAAATCCATTTCTAAAAGGTCATTTATGTTGATTAACCATAAAAAAGGAGACAAAATTGATCCTTGCGGACAAGACTTTTCCAACTTCCGGGATACATCTTTTCCATATGATACCGTCCTATCTGATAAAAAACTTTTCACTAATCTTAACAATTGAGTTGGGCATTTCTTATCCTTGAGCTTTTTTAAAATACCTGGATGCCATGCATTGTCGAATGCTCCTTTAATGTCAAAAAAAAAGGCAAAGTGTGAATTTCTTTTCCTCTTTATTTTTCTCAATAACGCTTACCATATTGTCAACTGCATCTATTGTACTTTTACCCTTGCAAAACCCAAATTGTCTTTTAGAAACCCAACAATTATCCAAACTAAGTTTATCTAATCTATTCATAATAATCCGTTCAAAAATTTTTCCGATGTTTGACAACAAGCTAATCGGGCGATAAGAACCGGGGTTACCATCATTAGTTTTCCCTTTTTTAAGAATTACTATAATATTTGCTTGTTTCCAAAGGACAGGAAAATATGATGTCTTTAGGCAACTATTAAAAAGCTTCAACAAAGTAGGTGATAAAACATTAATATTTTTCTTTATAGTAAAATTCATTATACCATCAGGTCCCGGAGCCTTCATGGGTTTGATCGACTTAATAACATCCTGTAAAATTTCCATGGTAATAGGTTCCATTTTATCCTGATTTTCACTAGAGATATTTTCTGTTTCATTTCTTATCAACTTTTGAGCAACACTGTCATTAGAATTATCATCTGACGAAAACCATTTACCTAGAAGTTGTTCTCCAGCCTCTTTAGGTGAATCTGTCATCGACCCATCTTGTTTTAAAATATGAACTGGGAGAGTTGCAGAGCCTTTTAACTTGCAAATTTTATTTATAGTGTTCCAAGGGTCCAAACTAGCTTTTTCTTCGCAGAACTTTTTCCAATCTTCCTTTTTCGCTGCCAAAATTTTCGTTTTATAATCTAGATGTGTTTGATTCTTTATTTGCTCGCTTTCAACGGTACCAAGTCTCTTATAGACCCTTTGAGCATGTCTGTACTTCTTTCTTAAATCTGTCAAATCTTGGTTCCACCACCTTGCATATTTGCTTTGTTTGTGACTATTTTTAAGAGGGGTCGATTCCTTAGTTGCTTTTTGCATTAAATTCTTAATTTCATTAGCAGCACAATCAATTTCCTCCACCGAGGACATAGGTAGAGAATAAATGTCATCGATTCCACGTAATAAAGTAGCACTAAAAGTATCCCATTTAGTTTTCTTATAAATGTATCTTGGCTCTTCAGTCTCAAATATGGGGAAATTAAACTCCAAAGTAAATAAAATATACGAGTGATCCGAAAGAGAAGGGTATTCATCAAGAACTTTCCAACACCTTACACTTTGAACAAGATTAGTACCTACAGCAGTAACGTCTGGGCTAGTTGTATTGCGTAGCCCATACGTTGTCTCACTAGGATCATTCACTACTAACAATGATTTACTAGCAAAAAAATCTTCAAGCTCCTTGCCTTTCTTGTCAGTTTGACTGTTACTCAGCCACAAAGGGCTTTTAGCGTTAAAATCCCCCCAACAACGTAATTAGCAAAATGTCTGACCTTGTCTAAACAACTGATATTATCTGTCAATCGCTGCACCGAAGGAGGACAATATACCGAACAGAATGTCAAAGTTCTACTGTTCAAATAAACTGAAACTGTCACACATTCATTAGACGAGAGGTTATGGTGTACGTCAGCTTTTAGACTATTTTTCACTAATACGGCAGCACAAAAAAATTTCTTATCTGTGTCAATTTTAGAGAAACACTTGTAACTATATGGAACACATGATATTTTACAGAATTTATTTACATACGGTTCTTGCAACAGAACTATATCCGGTTTCAGTTCTTCTATTGTTTTTTGCAACTGTAGGGCTGCTGAATAAGAATGTTGCAAATTAATTTGAAGCACTGTTAAGTTATTCTTATCAATATTCACATCTCGAGATTGAGTCAATTAAACTGGATATTATTCTTTAAACGAGCAGTTAACTTCTTTGCAACCGGGCATTTGCTTAACTCATAGGCAGCATGCCCATCTGACTTAAGTTTGTTTTTTTCGCAAGCCCGGCAATTTGGGCGGGACGAAAAGGACTTGTCGCAATTTTTATAAGTGTGCGGGCCCATGCACCATGAGCATACTTCGTCCGCTCTACAATCTGTCTTCCGATGACCGTATAAGCAACATTTGCTACATCTTATCAAGTGTACATAGTCGTCGCAAGAGGCAAGGATAAAACCGATCCGTAAGCCTCTTTGGGACAGTATAAATTGGCGGATCTTTGGACTCACTTCCACAACAACTTTCCTTTTCGACGCGTTTTCAAGAATGGTGATGATCCTGAAGCTTTCCCCTTCGTTGGCCATCCGCTGAATTTCTGGGTTACACTGCAGCAGGTATTTTTCACTTTCGTCTTTGACCTGAGGGGAGGGAGCCCCATTGACTAACATTCTTGGAAAGTGCTTTTTCACCTCTTTCGGTTTGTACTTCGTGTCCGACACTTTCTCTGTCAGTACTGACATGGCTGCCTCTAGCTCCCTTTTCGACCCCAATTCCAAGATGACTCTACCTTCCTTCGCCGGAACAACTTTCTTCACGGAAAAATCGGAATTTTCTCCTTTGACAACTCTGCTGATTGATTCCGTAACTTGCATGGCTTCGTCAAAATTCATACGGTTTCGTTTTTCCACAGATACAGGCTCCAGAATCACAGAGAATGTTTCAGGACCCTTGAGCGCTTGGGCATAAGACGCCTGCTGGGGTGCGGGTACATAAATCTGTCCATTTTTTTGCGATTTTATCCGCTCAAGCTCTTTCTGGAGATTCACAACTTCATTCAGACGGGAATTTTCGATTCGGAGGAGTTCAATGTTCTCTTCGATTGTTCGTTGGTGAAGATATTGGATTCTGCTGCATATTTGGGAGGCATTAAATTTGCCACCGGGGACTTTGAATGACCCTATTACGTCCTTCAACATATCCAGCAGCACTGCAACACTTTTTTCATTCATGACAGTAAGAGACTCCAACGATTCGTGATCAGACGTCTCTAGGGACGATTTTACTTTGGACATCTTCGAGTAACAAACTAGGTATCCCGATCACGGTATCCCGTTCACGGTTCAGCGTCTAAATGCAAAAACTAAAATTTTTGAAATAGGAAAAGAGCCTTTAATCACATTCTTTACCATGTGCAATCATAAAATAGTCTAATATCTTCATTTTTTCAACATACGTAGCTATTACCCCCGAAAACTAAAACTTTTGAAATAGGAAAAGAGCCTTTAATCACATTCTTTACCATGTGCAATCAAAAAATAGTCCAATATCTTCATTTTTTCCACAGACATAGCTATTACCCTCGAAAACTAAAACTTTTGAAATAGGAAAAAAGCCTTTAATCACGTTCTTTACCATGTGCAATCATAAAATAGTCTAATATCTTCATTTTTTCCACAGACCTTGCTATTGCCCTCGAAAACTAAAACTTTTGAAATAGGAAAAGAGCCTTTAATCACATTCTTTACCATTTGCAATCATAAAATAGTCTAATATCTTCATTTTTTCAACATACGTAGCTATTACCCTCGAAAACTAAAACTTTTGAAATAGGAAAAGAGCCTTTAATCACATTCTTTACCATGTGCAAACATAAAATAGTCTAATATCTTCATTTTTTTCCACAGACATAGCTATTACCCTCGAAAACTAAAACTTTTGAAATAGGAAAAGAGCCTTTAATCATATTCTTTACCATTTGCAATCATAAAATAGTCTAATATCTTCATTTTTTCAACATACGTAGCTATTACCCTCGAAAACTAAAACTTTTGAAATAGGAAAAGAGCCTTTAATCACATTCTTTACCATGTGCAATCATAAAATAGTCTAATATCTCCATTTTTTCAACATACGTAGCTATTACCCTCGAAAACTAGAACTTTTGAAATAGGAAAAGCCTTTAATCACATTCTTTACCATGTGCAATCATAAAATTGTCTAATATCTTCATTTTTTCCACAGACAAAGCTCTTACCCTCGAAAATTAAAACTTTTGAAATTTGAAAAGAGCCTTTAATCACATTCTTTACCATTCGCATTCATAAAATAGTCTAATATCTTCATTTTTTCAACATACGTAGCTGTTACCCTCGAAAACTAAAACTTTTGACATTGGAAAAGAGCCTTTAATCATATTCTTTACCATGTGCAATCATAAAATAGTCTAATATCTTCATTTTTTCCACAGACCTAGCTATTACCCTCAAAAACTAAAACTTTTGAAATAGAAAAAGAGCCTTTAATGACATTCTTTACCATTTGCAATCATAAAATAGTCTAATATCTTCATTTTTTCAACATACGTAGCTATTACCCTCGAAAACTAAAACTTTTGAAATAGGAAAAGAGCCTTTAATCACATTCTTTACCATGTGCAATCATAAAATTGTCTAATATCTTCATTTTTTCAACATATGTAGCTATTACCCTCGAAATCTAGAACTTTTGAAATAGGAAAAGAGCCTTTTATCACATTCTTTACCATGTGCAATCATAAAATTGTCTAATATCTTCATTTTTTCAACATATGTAGCTATTACCCTCGAAAACTAAAACTTTTGACATAGGAAAAGAGCCTTTAATCACATTCTTTACCATTTGCAATCATAAAATAGTCTAATATCTTCATTTTTTCAACATACGTAGCTATTACCCTCGAAAACTAAAATTTTTGAAATAGGAAAAGAGCCTTTAATCACATTCTTTACCATGTGCAATCATAAA
The DNA here is from genome assembly GCF_032884065.1 of Artemia franciscana. Taxonomy (NCBI): domain Eukaryota; kingdom Metazoa; phylum Arthropoda; class Branchiopoda; order Anostraca; family Artemiidae; genus Artemia; species Artemia franciscana. Next base: position 17,375 of record NW_027066544.1, read on the forward strand.
ATTGTCTAATATCTTCATTTTTTCCACAGACAAAGCTCTTACCCGCGAAAACTAAAACTTTTGAAGTAGGAAAAGAGCCTTTAATCAAATTTTTTACCATTTGCAATCATAAAATAGACTAATATCTTCATTTTTTCCACAGACCTAGCTATTACCCTCGAAAACTAAAACTTTTGACATAGGAAAAGAGCCTTTAATCACATTCTTTACCATTTGCAATCATAAAATAGTCTAATATCTTCATTTTTTCAACATACGTAGCTATTACCCTCGAAAACTAAAATTTTTGAAATAGGAAAAGAGCCTTTAATCACATTCTTTACCATGTGCAATCATAAAATTGTCTAATATCTTCATTTTTTCCACAGACAAAGCTCTTACCCGCGAAAACTAAAACTTTTGAAGTAGGAAAAGAGCCTTTAATCACATTCTTTACCATGTTCAATCATAAAATAGTCTAATATCTTCATTTTCTCCACAGACAAAGCTATTACCCTCGAAAACTAAAACTTTTGAAATAGGAAAAGAGCCTTTAATCACATTCTTTACCATTTGCAATCATAAAATAGTCTAATACCTTCATTTTTTCAACATACGTAGCTATTACCCTTGAAAACTAAAACTTTTGACATAGGAAAAGAGCCTTTAATCACATTGTTCACCATGTGCAATCATAAAATAGTCTAATATCTTCATTTTTTCAACAGACCTAGCTATTACCCTCGAATACTAAAACTTTTGAAAT
>NW_027066545.1:0-18148 GCF_032884065.1 Artemia franciscana
GATTGCACATGGTAAAGAATGTGATTAAAGGCTCTTTTCCTATTTCAAAAGTTTTAGTTTTCGAGGGTAATAGCTTTGTCTGTGGAAAAAATGAAGATATTAGACTATTTTATGATTGCAAATGCTAAAGAATGTGATTAAAGGCTCTTTTCCTATGTCAAAATGTTTAGTTTTCGAGGGTAATAGCTACGTAGTTTGAAAAAATGAAGATATTAGACTATTTTATGATTGCAAATGGTAAAGAATGTGATTAAAGGCTCTTTTCCTATGTCAAAAGTTTTAGTTTTCGAGGATAATAGCTACGTATGTTGAAAAAATGAAGATATTAGACTATTTTATGATTGCAAATGGTAAAGAATGTGATTAAAGGCTCTATTCCTACTTCAAAAGTTTTAGTTTTCGAGGGTAATAGCCAAATCTGTGAAAAAAAATGAAGATATTAGACTATTTTATGATTGCACATGGTAAAGAATGTGATTAAAGGCTCTTTCCTATGTCAAAAGTGTTAGTTTTCGAGGGTAATAGCTTTGTCTGTGGAAAAAATGAAGATATTAGACAATTTTATGATTGCACATGGTAAAGAATGTGATTAAAGGCTCTTTTCCTATTTCAAAAATTTTAGTTTTCGAGGGTAATAGCTACGTATGTTGAAAAAATGGAGATATTAGACTATTTTATGATTGCAAATGGTAAAGAATGTGATTAAAGGCTCTTTCCCTATGTCAAAAGTTTTAGTTTTCGAGGGTAATAGCTACGTATGTGGAAAAAATAAAGATATTAGACTATTTTATGATTGCACATGGTAAAGAATGTGATTAAAGGCTCTTTTTCTATTTCAAAAGTTTTAGTTTTCGAGGGTAATAGCTACGTATGTTGAAAAAATGAAGATATTAGACTATTTTATGATTGCACATGGTAAAGAATGTGATTAAAGGCTCTTTTCCTATTTCAAAAGTTTTAGTTTTCGAGGGTAATAGCTACGTATGTTGAAAAAATGAAGATATTAGACTATTTTATGATTGCAAATGGTAAAGAATGTGATTAAAGGCTCTTTTCCTATTTCAAAAGTTTTAGTTTTCGAGGGTAATAGCTTTGTCTGTGGAAAAAACGAAGATATTAGACAATTTTATGATTGCACATGGTAAAAAATGTGATTAAAGGCTCTTTTCCTATTTCAAAAGTTTTAGTTTTCGAGGGTAATAGCTACGTATGTTGAAAAAATGAAGATATTAGACAATTTTATGATTGCACATGGTAAGGAATGTGATTAAAGGCTCTTTTCCTATTTCAAAAGTTTTAGTTTTCAAGGGCAATAGCTACGTATGTTGAAAAAATGAAGATATTAGACTATTTTATGATTGCAAATGGTAAAGAATGTGATTAAAGGCTCTTTTCCTATGTCAAAAGTTTTAGTTTTCGAGGGTAATAGCTATGTCTGTGGAAAAAATCAAGATATTAGACAATTTTATGATTGCACATGGTAAAGAATGTGATTAAAGGCTCTTTTCCTATTTCAAAAGTTTTAGTTTTCGAGGGTAATAGCTACGTATGTTGAAAAAATGAAGATATTAGACTATATTATGATTGCACATGGTAAAGAATGTGATTAAAGGCTCTTTTCCTATTTCAAAAGTTTTAGTTTTCGAGGGTAATAGCTTTGTCTGTGGAAAAAATGAAGATATTAGACAATTTTATGATTGCACATGGTAAAGAATGTGATTAAAGGCTCTTTTCCTATTTCAATAGTTTTAGTTTTCGAGGGTAATAGCTACGTATGTTGGAAAAATGAAGATATTAAACTATTTTATGATTGCACATGGTAAAGAATGTGATTAAAGGCTCTTTTCCTATTTCAAAAGTTTTAGTTTTCGAGGGTAGTAGCTACGTATGTTGAAAAAATGAAGATATTAGACAATTTTATGATTGCACATGGTAAAGAATGTGATTAAAGGCTCTTTTCCTATGTCAAAAGTTTTAGTTTTCGAGAGTAATAGCTACGTATGTTGAAAAAGTGAAGATATTAGACAATTTTATGATTGCACATGGTAAAGAATGTGATTAAAGGCTCTTTTCCTATTTCAAAAGTTTTAGTTTTCGAGGGTAATAGCTACGTATGTTGAAAAAATGAAGATATTAGACTATTTTATGATTGCAAGTGGTAAAGATTGTGATTAAAGGCTCTTTTCCTATGTCAAAAGTTTTAGTTTTCGAGGGTAATAGCTACGTATGTTGAAAAAATGAAGATATTAGACAATTTTATGATTGCACATGGTAAAGAATGTGATTAAAGGCTCTTTTCCTATTTCAAAAGTTTTAGTTTTCGAGGGTAATAGCTTTGTCTGTGGAAAAAATGAAGATATTAGACAATTTTATGATTGCTCATGGTAAAGAATGTGATTAAAGGCTCTTTTCCTATTTCAAAAGTTTTAGTTTTCGAAGGTAATAGCTACATAGTTTGAAAAAATGAAGATATTAGACTATTTTATGATTGCAAATGGTAAAGAATGTGATTAAAGGCTCTATTCTTATTTCAAAAGTTTTAGTTTTAGAGGGTAATAGCTAGGTCTGCGAAAAAAATGAAGATATTAGACTATTTTATGATTGCAAATGGTAAAGAATGTGATTAAAGGCTCTTTTCCTATGTCAAAAGTTTTAGTTTTCGAGGGTAATAGCTATGTCTGTAGAAAAAATGAAGATATTAGACAATTTTATGATTGCACATGGTAAAGAATGTGATTAAAGGCTCTTTTCCTATTTCAAAAGTTTTAGTTTTCGAGGGTAATAGCTACGTATGTTGAAAAAATGAAGATATTAGACTATTTTATGATTGCACATGGTAAAGAATGTGATTAAAGGCTCTTTTCCTATTTCAAAAGTTTTAGTTTTTGAGGGTAATAGCTACGTATGTTGAAAAAATGAAGATATTAGACTATTTTATGATGGCAAATGGTAAAGAATGTGATTAAAGACTCTTTTCCTATGTCAAAAGTTTTAGTTTTCGAGGGTAATAGCTACGTATGTTGAAAAAATGAAGATATTAGACTATTTTATGATTGCAAATGGTAAAGAATGTGATTAAAGGCTCTTTTCCTATGTCAAAAGTTTTAGTTTTCGAGGATAATAGCTACGTATGTTGAAAAAATGAAGATATTAGACTATTTTATGATTGCAAATGGTAAAGAATGTGATTAAAGGCTCTATTCTTATTTCAAAAGTTTTAGTTTTAGAGGGTAATAGCTAGGTCTGCGAAAAAAATGAAGATATTAGACTATTTTATGATTGCAAATGGTAAAGAATGTGATTAAAGGCTCTTTTCCTATGTCAAAAGTTTTAGTTTTCGAGGGTAATAGCTATGTCTGTGGAAAAAATGAAGATATTAGACAATTTTATGATTGCACATGGTAAAGATCGGATTAAAGGCTCTTTTCCTATTTCAAAAGTTTTAGTTTTCGAGGGTAATAGCTACGTATGTTGAAAAAAGGAAGATATTAGACTATTTTATGATTGCACATGGTAAAGAATGTGATTAAGGGCTCTTTTCCTATTTCAAAAGTTTTAGTTTTCGAGGGTAATAGCTACGTATGTTGAAAAAATGAAGATATTAGACTATTTTATGATTGCAAATGGTAAAGAATGTGATTAAAGACTCTTTTCCTATGTCAAAAGTTTTAGTTTTCGAGGGTAATAGCTACGTATGTTGAAAAAATGAAGATATTAGACTATTTTATGATTGCAAATGGTAAAGAATGTGATTAAAGGCTCTTTTCCTATTTCAAAAGTTTTTGTTTTCGAGGGTAATAGCTTTGTCTGTGGAAAAAACGAAGATATTAGACAATTTTATGATTGCACATGGTAAAGAATGTGATTAAAGGCTCTTTTCTATTTCAAAAGTTTTAGTTTTCGAGGGTAATAGCTACGTATGTTGAAAAAATGAAGATATTAGACAATTTTATGATTGCACATGGTAAAGAATGTGATTAAAGGCTCTTTTCCTATTTCAAAAGTTTTAGTTTTCAAGGGCAATAGCTACGTATGTTGAAAAAATGAAGATATTAGACTATTTTATGATTGCAAATGGTAAAGAATGTGATTAAAGGCTCTTTTCCTATGTCAAAAGTTTTAGTTTTCGAGGGTAATAGCTATGTCCGTGGAAAAAATCAAGATATTAGACAATTTTATGATTGCACATGGTAAAGAATGTGATTAAAGGCTCTTTCCCTATTTCAAAAGTTTTAGTTTTCGAGGGTAATAGCTACGTATGTTGAAAAAATGAAGATATTAGACTATATTATGATTGCACATGGTAAAGAATGTGATTAAAGGCTCTTTTCCTATTTCAAAAGTTTTAGTTTTCGAGGGTAATAGCTTTGTCTGTGGAAAAAATGAAGATATTAGACAATTTTATGATTGCATATGGTAAAGAATGTGATTAAAGGCTCTTTTCCTATTTCAATAGTTTTAGTTTTCGAGGGTAATAGCTACGTATGTTGGAAAAATGAAGATATTAAACTATTTTATGATTGCACATGGTAAAGAATGTGATTAAAGGCTCTTTTCCTATTTCAAAAGTTTTAGTTTTCGAGGGTAATAGCTACGTATGTTGAAAAAATGAAGATATTAGACAATTTTATGATTGCACATGGTAAAGAATGTGAATAAAGGCTCTTTTCCTATGTCAAAAGTTTTAGTTTTCGAGAGTAATAGCTACGTATGTTGAAAAAGTGAAGATATTAGACAATTTTATGATTGCACATGGTAAAGAATGTGATTAAAGGCTCTTTTCCTATTTCAAAAGTTTTAGTTTTCGAGGGTAATAGCTACGTATGTCGAAAAAATGAAGATATTAGACTATTTTATGATTGCAAGTGGAAAAAGATTGTGATTAAAGGCTCTTTTCCTATGTCAAAAGTTTTAGTTTTCGAGGGTAATAGCTACGTATGTTGAAAAAATGAAGATATTAGACAATTTTATGATTGCACATGGTAAAGAATGTGATTAAAGGCTCTTTTCCTATTTCAAAAGTTTTAGTTTTCGAGGGTAATAGCTTTGTCTGTGGAAAAAATGAAGATATTAGACAATTTTATGATTGCTCATGGTAAAGAATGTGATTAAAGGCTCTTTTCCTATTTCAAAAGTTTTAGTTTTCGAGGGTAATAGCTACGTAGTTTGAAAAAATGAAGATATTAGACTATTTTATGATTGCAAATGGTAAAGAATGTGATTAAAGGCTCTATTCTTATTTCAAAAGTTTAGTTTTAGAGGGTAATAGCTAGGTCTGCGAAAAAAATGAAGATATTAGACTATTTTATGATTGCAAATGGTAAAGAATGTGATTAAAGGCTCTTTTCCTATGTCAAAAGTTTTAGTTTTCGAGGGTAATAGCTATGTCTGTGGAAAAAATGAAGATATTAGACAATTTTATGATTGCACATGGTAAAGAATGTGATTAAAGGCTCTTTTCCTATTTCAAAAGTTTTAGTTTTCGAGGGTAATAGCTACGTATGTTGAAAAAATGAAGATATTAGACTATTTTATGATTGCACATGGTAAAGAATGTGATTAAAGGCTCTTTTCTTATTTCAAAAGTTTTAGTTTTTGAGGGTAATAGCTACGTATGTTGAAAAAATGAAGATATTAGACTATTTTATGATTGCAAATGGTAAAGAATGTGATTAAAGACTCTTTTCCTATGTCAAAAGTTTTAGTTTTCGAGGGTAATAGCTACGTATGTTGAAAAAATGAAGATATTAGACTATTTTATGATTGCAAATGGTAAAGAATGTGATTAAAGGCTCTTTTCCTATGTCAAAAGTTTTAGTTTTCGAGGGTAATAGCTATGTCTGTGGAAAAAATGAAGATATTAGACAATTTTATGATTGCACATGGTAAAGAATGTGATTTAAGGCTCTTTTCCTATTTCAAAAGTTTTAGTTTTCGAGGGTAATAGCTACGTATGTTGAAAAAATGAAGATATTAGACTATTTTATGATTGCACATGGTAAAGAATGTGATTAAAGGCTCTTTTCCTATTTCAAAAGTTTTAGTTTTCGAGGGTAGTAGCTACGTATGTTGAAAAAATGAAGATATTAGACTATTTTATGATTGCAAATGGTAAAGAATGTGATTAAAGACTCTTTTCCTATGTCAAAAGTTTTAGTTTTCGAGGGTAATAGCTACGTATGTTGAAAAAATGAAGATATTAGACTATTTTATGATTGCAAATGGTAAAGAATGTGATTAAAGGCTCTTTTCCTATTTCAAAAGTTTTAGTTTTCGAGGGTAATAGCTTTGTCTGTGGAAAAAACGAAGATATTAGACAATTTTATGATTGCACATGGTAAAGAATGTGATTAAAGGCTCTTTTCTATTTCAAAAGTTTTAGTTTTCGAGGGTAATAGCTACGTATGTTGAAAAAATGAAGATATTAGACAATTTTATGATTGCACATGGTAAAGAATGTGATTAAAGGCTCTTTTCCTATTTCAAAAGTTTTAGTTTTCAAGGGCAATAGCTACGTATGTTGAAAAAATGAAGATATTAGACTATTTTATGATTGCAAATGGTAAAGAATGTGATTAAAGGCTCTTTTCCTATGTCAAAAGTTTTAGTTTTCGAGGGTAATAGCTATGTCTGTGGAAAAAATGATGATATTAGACAATTTTATGATTGCACATGGTAAAGAATGTGATTAAAGGCTCTTTTCCTATTTCAAAAGTTTTAGTTTTCGAGGGTAATAGCTACGTATGTTGAAAAAATGAAGATATTAGACTATTTTATGATTGCAAATGGTAAAGAATGTGATTAAAGACTCTTTTCCTATGTCAAAAGTTTTAGTTTTCTATGGTAATAGCTACGTATGTTGAAAAAATGAAGATATTAGACTATTTTATGATTGCAAATGGTAAAGAATGTGATTAAAGTTTCTTTTCCTATTTCAAAAGTTTTAGTTTTCGAGGGTAATAGCTTTGTCTGTGGAAAAAACGAAGATATTAGACAATTTTATGATTGCACATGGTAAAGAATGTGATTAAAGGCTCTTTTCCTATTTCAAAAGTTTTAGTTTTCGAGGGTAATAGCTACGTATGTTGAAAAAATGAAGATATTAGACTATTCTATGATTGCAAATGTTAAAGAATGTGATTAAAGGCTCTTTTCCTATTTCAAAAGTTTTAGTTTTCGAGGGTAATAGCTTTGTCTGTGGAAAAAATGAAGATATTAGACAATTTTATGATTGCACATGGTAAAGAATGTGATTAAAGGCTCTTTTCCTATGTCAAAAGTTTTAGTTTTCGAGGGTAATAGCTACGTATGTTGAAAAAATGAAGAAATTAGACTATTTTATGATTGCACATGGTAAAGAATGTGATTAAAGGCTCTTTTCCTATTTCAAAAGTTTTAGTTTTCGAGGGTAATAGCTTTGTCTGTGGAAAAAATGAAGATATTAGACTATTTTATGATTGCAAATGCTAAAGAATGTGATTAAAGGCTCTTTTCCTATGTCAAAAGTTTTAGTTTTCGAGGGTAATAGCTACGTAGTTTGAAAAAATGAAGATATTAGACTATTTTATGATTGCAAATGGTAAAGAATGTGATTAAAGGCTCTTTTCCTATGTCAAAAGTTTTAGTTTTCGAGGATAATAGCTACGTATGTTGAAAAAATGAAGATATTAGACTATTTTATGATTGCAAATGGTAAAGAATGTGATTAAAGGCTCTATTCCTATTTCAAAAGTTTTAGTTTTCGAGGGTAATAGCAAGGTCTGTGAAAAAAAATGAAGAGATTAGACTATTTTATGATTGCACATGGTAAAGAATGTGATTAAAGGCTCTTTCCTATGTCAAAAGTGTTAGTTTTCGAGGGTAATAGCTTTGTCTGTGGAAAAAATGAAGATATTAGACAATTTTATGATTGCACATGGTAAAGAATGTGATTAAAGGCTCTTTTCCTATTTCAAAAATTTTAGTTTTCGAGGGTAATAGCTACGTATGTTGAAAAAATGGAGATATTAGACTATTTTATGATTGCAAATGGTAAAGAATGTGATTAAAGGCTCTTTCCCTATGTCAAAAGTTTTAGTTTTCGAGGGTAATTGCTACGTATGTTGAAAAAATAAAGATATTAGACAATTTTATGATTGCACATGGTAAAGAATGTGATTAAAGGCTCTTTTTCTATTTCAAAAGTTTTAGTTTTCGTGGGTAAGAGCTTTTGTCTGTGGAAAAAATGAAGATATTAGACTATTTTATGATTGCACATGGTAAAGAATGTGATTAAAGGTTCTTTTCCTATGTCAAAAGTTTTAGTTTTCGAGGGTAATAGCTACGTATGTTGAAAAAATGAAGATATTAGACAATTTTATGATTGCAAATGGTAAAGAATGTGATTAAAGGCTCTTTTCCAATGTCAAAAGTTTTAGTTTTCGAGGGTAATAGCTACGTATGTTGAAAAAATGAAGATATTAGACTATTTTATGATTGCACATGGTAAAGAATGTGATTAAAGGCTCTTTTCCTATTTCAAAAGTTTTAGTTTTCGAGGGTAATAGCTATGTATGTTGAAAAAATGAAGATATTAGACTATTTTATCCTATTTCAAAAGTTTTAGTTTTCGAGGGTAATAGCTGAGTCTGTGGAAAAAATTAAGATATTAGACAATTTTATGATTGCACATGGTAAAGAATGTGATTAAAGGCTCTTTTCCTATTTCAAAAGTTTTAGTTTTCGGGGGTAATAGCTACGTATGTTGAAAAAATGAAGATATTAGACAATTTTATGATTGCACATGGTAAAGAATGTGATTAAAAACTCTTTTCCTATTTCAAAAGTTTTAGTTTTCGAGGGTAAAAGCTACGTATGTTGAAAAAATGAAGATATTAGACTATTTTATGATTGCAAATGGTAAAGAATGTGATTAAAGGCTCTTTTCCTATTTCAAAAGTTTTAGTTTTCGAGGGTAATAGCTTTGTCTGTGGAAAAAATGAAGATATTAGACAATTTTATGATTGCACATGGTAAAGAATGTGATTAAAGGCTCTTCTCTTATGTCAAAAGTTTTAGTTTTCGAGGGTAATAGCTACGTATGTTGAAAAAATGAAGATATTAGACTATTTTATGATTGCAAATGGTAAAGAATATGATTAAAGGCCCATTTCCTATTTCAAAAGTTTTAGTTTTCGAGGGTAATAGCTTTGTCTGTGGAAAAAATGAAGATATTAGACAATTTTATGATTGCACATGGTAAAGAATGTTATTAAAGGCTCTTTTCCTATGTCAAAAGTTTTAGTTTTCGAGGGTAATAGCTACGTATGTTGAAAAAATGAAGAAATTAGACTATTTTATGATTGCACATGGTAAAAGAATGTGATTAAAGGCTCTTTTCCTATTTCAAAAGTTTTAGTTTTCGAGGGTAATAGCTACGTATGTTGAAAAAATGAAGATATTAGACTATTTTATGATTTCAAATGGTAAAGAATGTGATTAAAGGCTCTTTTCCTATGTCAAAAGTTTTAGTTTTCGAGGGTAATAGCTACGTATGTTGAAAAAATGAAGATATTAGACTATTTTATGATTGCAAATGGTAAAGAATGTGATTAAAGGCTCTTTTCCTATATCAAAAGTTTTAGTTTTCGAGGGTAATAGCTACGTATGTTGAAAAAATGAAGATATTAGACTATTTTATGATTGGAAATGGTAAAGAATGTGATTAAAGCCTCTTTTCCTATTTCAAAAGTTTTAGTTTTCGAAGGTAATAGCTACGTATGTTGAAAAAATGAAGATATTAGACTATTTTATGATTGCAAATGGTAAAGAATGTGATTAAAGGCTCTTTTCCTATGTCAAAAGTTTTAGTTTTCCAGGGTAATAGCTACGTATGTTGAAAAAATGAAGATATTAGACTATTTTATGATAGCAAATTGTAAAGAATGTGATTAAAGGCTCTTTACCTATTTCAAAAGTTTTAGTTTTCGAGGGTAATAGTTTTGTCTGTGGAAAAAATGAAGATATTAGACAATTTTATGATTGCAAATGGTAAAGAATGTGATTAAAGGCTCTTTTCCTATGTCAAAAGTTTTAGTTTTCGAGGGTAATAGCTACGTATGTTGAAAAAATGAAGATATTAGACAATTTTATGATTGGAAATGGTAAAGAATGTGATTAAAGGCTCTTTTCCTATGTCAAAAGTTTTAGTTTTCGAGGGTAATAGCTAGGTCTGTGAAAAAAATGAAGATATTAGACTATTTTATGATTGCACATGGTAAAGAATGTGATTAAAGGCTCTTTCCTATGTCAAAAGTTTTAGTTTTCGAGGGTAATAGCTTTGTCTGTGGAAAAAATGAAGATATTAGGCAATTTTATGATTGTACATGGTAGAGAATGTGATTAAAGGCTCTTTTCCTATTTCAAAAGTTTTAGTTTTCGAGGGTAATAGCTACGTATGTTGAAAAAATGAAGATATTAGACTATTTTATGATTGCAAATGGTAAAGAATGTGATTAAAGGCTCTATTCCTATTTCAAAAGTTTTAGTTTTCGAGGGTAATAGCTAGGTCTGTGAAAAAAATGAAGATATTAGACTATTTTATGATTGCACATGGTAAAGAATGTGATTAAAGGCTCTTTCCTATGTCAAAAGTTTTAGTTTTCGAGGGTAATAGCTTTGTCTGTGGAAAAAATGAAGATATTAGGCAATTTTATGATTGTACATGGTAGAGAATGTGATTAAAGGCTCTTTTCCTATGTCAAAAGTTTTAGTTTTCGAGGGTAATAGCTACGTATGTTGAAAAAATGAAGAAATTAGACTATTTTATGATTGCACATGGTAAAGAATGTGATTAAAGGCTCTTTTCCTATTTCAAAAGTTTTAGTTTTCGAGGGTAATAGCTTTGTCTGTGGAAAAAATGAAGATATTAGAATATTTTATGATTGCAAATGGTAAAGAATGTGATTAAAGGCTCTTTTCCTATGTCAAAAGTTTTAGTTTTTGAGGGTAATAGCTACGTAGTTTGAAAAAATGAAGATATTAGACTATTTTATGATTGCAAATGGTAAAGAATGTGATTAAAGGCTCTTTTCCTATGTCAAAAGTTTTAGTTTTCGAGGATAATAGCTACGTATGTTGAAAAAATGAAGATATTAGACTATTTTATGATTGCAAATGGTAAAGAATGTGATTAAAGGCTCTATTCCTATTTCAAAAGTTTTAGTTTTCGAGGGTAATAGCAAGGTCTGTGAAACGAAATGAAGATATTAGACTATTTTATGATTGCACATGGTAAAGAATGTGATTAAAGGCTCTTTCCTATGTCAAAAGTGTTAGTTTTCGAGGGTAATAGCTTTGTCTGTGGAAAAAATGAAGATATTAGACAATCTTATGATTGCACATGGTAAAGAATGTGATTAAAGGCTCTTTCCCTATGTCAAAAGTTTTAGTTTTCGAGGGTAATAGCTACGTATGTTGAAAAAATAAAGATATTAGACTATTTTATGATTGCACATGGTAAAGAATGTGATTAAAGGCTCTTTTTCTATTTAAAAAGTTTTAGTTTTCGAGGGTAAGAGCTTTGTCTGTGGAAAAAATGAAGATATTAGACAATTTTATGATTGCACATGGTAAAGAATGTGATTAAAGGCTCTTTTCCTATTTCAAAAGTTTTAGTTTTCGAGGGTAATAGCTACGTATGTTGAAAAAATGAAGATATTAGACAATTTTATGATTGCACATGGTAAAGAATGTGATTAAAGGCTCTTTTCCTATTTCAAAAGTTTTAGTTTTCGAGGGTAAAAGCTACGTATGTTGAAAAAATGAAGATATTAGACTATTTTATGATTGCACATGGTAAAGAATGTGATTAAAGGCTCTTTTCCTATTTCAAAAGTTTTAGTTTTCGAGGGTAAGAGCTTTGTCTGTGGAAAAAATGAAGATATTAGACTATTTTATGATTGCACATGGTAAAGAATGTGATTAAAGGCTCTTTTCCTATGTCAAAAGTTTTAGTTTTCGAGGGTAATAGCTACGTATGTTGAAAAAATGAAGATATTAGACTATTTTATGATTGCACATGGTAAAGAATGTGATTCAAGGCTCTTTTCCTATTTCAAAAGTTTTAGTTTTCGAGGGTAATAGCTACGTATGTTGAAAAAATGAAGATATTAGACTATTTTATCCTATTTCAAAAGTTTTAGTTTTCGAGGGTAATAGCTTTGTCTGTGGAAAAAATTATGATATTAGACAATTTTATGATTGCACATGGTAAAGAATGTGATTAAAGGCTCTTTTCCTATGTCAAAAGTTTTAGTTTTCGAGGGTAATAGCTATGTATGTTGAAAAAATGAAGATATTAGACTATTTTATGATTGCAAATGGTAAAGAATGTGATTAAAGGCTCTTTTCCTATGTCAAAAGTTTTAGTTTTTGAGGGTAATAGCTACGTATGTTGAAAAAATGAAGATATTAGACTATTTTATGATTGTAAATGGTAAAGAATGTGATTAAAGGCTCTTTTCCTATTTCAAAAGTTTTAGTTTTCGAGGGTAATAGCTAGGTCTGTGAAAAAAATGAAGATATTAGATTATTTTATGATTGCAGATGGTAAAGAATGTGATTAAAGGCTCTTTTCCTATGTCAAAAGTTTTAGTTTTCGAGGGTAATAGCTTTGTCTGTGGAAAAAATGAAGATATTAGACAATTTTATGATTGCACATGGTAAAGAATGTGATTAAAGGCTCTTTTCCTATGTCAAAAGTTTTAGTTTTCGAAGGTAATAGCTACGTATATTGAAAAAATGAAGATATTAGACAATTTTATGATTGCACATGGTAAAGAATGTGATTAAAGGCTCTTCTCCTATGTCAAAAGTTTTAGTTTTCGAGGGTAATAGCTACGTATGTTGAAAAAATGAAGATATTAGACTATTTTATGATTGCAAATGGTAAAGAATATGATTAAAGGCTCTTTTCCTATTTCAAAAGTTTTAGTTTTCGAGGGTAATAGCTTTGACTGTGGAAAAAATGAAGATATTAGACAATTTTATGATTGCGCATGGTAAAGAATGTGATTAAAGGCTCTTTTCCTATGTCAAAAGTTTTAGTTTTCGAGGGTAATAGCTACGTAGTTTGAAAAAATGAAGATATTAGACTATTTTATGATTGCAAATAGTAAAGAATGTGATTAAAGGCTCTTTTTCCTATGTCAAAAGATGTAGTTTTCGAGGATAATAGCTACGTATGTTGAAAAAATGAAGATATTAGACTGTTTTATGATTGCAAATGGTAAAGAATGTGATTAAAGGCTCTTTCCCTATGTCAAAAGTTTTAGTTTTCGAGGGTAATAGCTACGTATGTTGAAAAAATGAAGATATTAGACTATTTTATGATTGCACATGTTAAAGAATGTGATTAAAGGCTCTTTTCCTATTTCAAAAGTTTTAGTTTTCGAGGGTAAGAGCTTTGTCTGTGGAAAAAATGAAGATATTAGACTATTTTATGATTCCACATGGTAAAGAATGTGATTAAAGGCTCTTTTCCTATGTCAAAAATTTTAGTTTTCGAAGGTAATAGCTACGTATGTTGAAAAAATGAAGATATTAGACTATTTTATGATTGCACATGGTAAAGAATGTGATTAAAGGCTCTTTTCCTATTTCAAAAGTTTTAGTTTTCGAGGGTAATAGCTACGTATGTTGAAAAAATGAAGATATTAGACTATTTTATCCTATTTCAAAAGTTTTAGTTTTCGAGGGTAATAGCTTTGTCTGTGGAAAAAATTAAGATATTAGACAATTTTATGATTGCACATGGTAAAGAATGTGATTAAAGGCTCTTTTCCTATGTCAAAAGTTTTAGTTTTCGAGGGTAATAGCTATGTATGTTGAAAAAATAAAGATATTAGACTATTTTATGATTGCAAATGGTAAAGAATGTGATTAAAGGCTCTTTTCCTATGTCAAAAGTTTTAGTTTTCGAGGGTAATAGCTTTGTCTGTGGAAAAAATGAAGATATTAGACAATTTTATGATTGCACATGGTAAAGAATGTGATTAAAGGCTCTTTTCCTATTTCAAAAGTTTTAGTTTTCGGGGGTAATAACTACGTATGTTGAAAAAATGAAGATATTAGACAATTTTATGATTGCACATGGTAAAGAATATGATTAAAGGCTCTTTTCCTATTTCAAAAGTTTTAGTTCTCGAGGGTAATAGCTTTGTCTGTGGAAAAAATGAAGGTATTAGACAATTTTATGATTGCACATGGTAAAAGAATGTGATTAAAGGCTCTTTTCCTATTTCAAAAGTTTTAGTTTTCGAGGGTAATAGCTACGTATGTTGAAAAAATGAAGATATTAGACTATTTTATGATTGCAAATGGTAAAGAATGTGATTAAAGGCTCTTTTCCTATGTCAAAAGTTTCAGTTTTCGAGGGTAATAGCTACGTATGTTGAAAAAATGAAGATATTAGACTATTTTATGATTGTAAATGGTAAAGAATGTGATTAAAGGCTCTTTTCCTATTTCAAAAGTTTTAGTTTTCGAGGGTAATAGCTAGGTCTGTGAAAAAAAATGAAGATATTAGACTATTTTATGATTGCAGATGGTAAAGAATGTGATTATAGGCTCTTTTCCTATGTCAAAAGTTTTAGTTTTCGAGGGTAATAGCTTTGTCTGTGGAAAAAATGAAGATATTAGACAATTTTATGATTGCACATGGTAAAGAATGTGATTAAAGGCTCTTTTCCTATTTCAAAAGTTTTAGTTTTCGGGGGTAATAACTACGTATGTTGAAAAAATGAAGATATTAGACAATTTTATGATTGCAAATGGTAAAGAATGTGATTAAAGGCTCTTTTCCTATGTCAAAAGTTTTAGTTTTCGAGGGTAATAGCTACGTATGTTGAAAAAATGAAGATATTAGACTATTTTATGATTGTAAATGGTAAAGAATGTGATTAAAATCTCTTTTCCTTTTTCAAAAGTTTTAGTTTTCGAGGGTAATAGCTACGTATGTTGAAAAAATGAAGATATTAGACAATTTTATGATTGCACATGGTAAAGAATGTGATTAAAGGCTCTTCTCCTATGTCAAAAGTTTTAGTTTTCGAGGGTAATAGCTACGTATATTGAAAAAATGAAGATGTTAGACTATTTTATGATTGCAAATGGTAAAGAATATGATTAAAGGCTCTTTTCCTATTTCAAAAGTTTTAGTTTTCGAGGGTAATAGCTTTGTCTGTGGAAAAAATGAAGATATTAGACAATTTTATGATTGCACATGGTAAAGAATGTGATTAAAGGCTCTTTTCTTATGTCAAAAGTTTTAGTTTTCGAGGGTAATAGCTATGTATGTTGAAAAAATGAAGATATTAGACTATTTTATGATTGCACATGGTAAAAGAATGTGATTAAAGGCTCTTTTCCTATTTCAAAAGTTTTAGTTTTCGAGGGTAATAGCTTTGTCTGTGGAAAAAATGAAGATATTAGACTATTTTATGATTGCAAATGGTAAAGAATGTGATTAAAGGCTCTTTTCCTATGTCAAAAGTTTAGTTTTCGAGGGTAATAGCTACGTAGTTGAAAAAATGAAGATATTAGACTATTTTATGATTGCAAATAGTAAAGAATGTGATTAAAGGCTCTTTTCCTATGTCAAAAGATGTAGTTTTCGAGGATAATAGCTACGTATGTTGAAAAAATGAAGATATTAGACTATTTTATGATTGCAAATGGTAAAGAATGTGATTAAAGGCTCTATTCCTATTTCAAAAGTTTTAGTTTTCGAGGGTAATAGCTAGGTCTGTGAAAAGAATGAAGATATTAGCCTATTTTATGATTGCACATGGTAAAGAATGTGATTAAAGGCTCTTTCCTATGTCAAAAGTTTTAGTTTTCGAGGGTAATAGCTTTGTCTGTGGAAAAAATGAAGATATTAGACAATTTTATGATTGCACATGGTAAAGAATGTGATTAAAGGCTCTTTTCCTATTTCAAAAGTTTTAGTTTTCGAGGGTAATAGCTACGTATGTTGAAAAAATGAAGATATTAGACTATTTTATGATTGCAAATGGTAAAGAATGTGATTAAAGGCTCTTTCCCTATGTCAAAAGTTTTAGTTTTCGAGGGTAATAGCTACGTATGTTGAAAAAATGAAGATATTAGACTATTTTATGATTGCACATGTTAAAGAATGTGATTAAAGGCTCTTTTCCTATTTCAAAAGTTTTAGTTTTCGAGGGTAAGAGCTTTGTCTGTGGAAAAAATGAAGATATTAGACTATTTTATGATTGCACATGGTAAAGAATGTGATTAAAGGCTCTTTTCCTATGTCAAAAGTTTTAGTTTTCGAGGGTAATAGCTACGTATGTTGAAAAAATGAAGATATTAGACTATTTTGTGATTGCACATGGTAAAGAATGTGATTAAAGGCTCTTTTCCTTTTTCAAAAGTTTTAGTTTTCGAGGGTAATAGCTACGTATGTTGAAAAAATGAAGATATTAGACTATTTTATCCTATTTCAAAAGTTTTAGTTTTCGAGGGTAATAGCTTTGTCTGTGGAAATAATTAAGATATTAGACAATTTTATGATTGCACATGGTAAAGAATGTGATTAAAGGCTCTTTTCCGATGTCAAAAGTTTTAGTTTTCGAGGGTAATAGCTACGTATGTTGAAAAAATGAAGATATTAGACTATTTTATGATTGTAAATGGTAAAGAATGTGATTAAAGGCTCTTTTCCTATTTCAAAAGTTTTAGTTTTCGAGGGTAATAGCTAGGTCTGTGAAAAAAATGAAGATATTAGACTATTTTATGATTGCAGATGGTAAAGAATGTGATTAAAGGCTCTTTTCCAATGTCAAAAGTTTTAGTTTTCGAGGGTAATAGCTTTGTCTGTGGAAAAAATGAAGATATTAGACAATTTTATGATTGCACATGGTAAAGAATGTGATTAAAGGCTCTTTTCCTATTTCAAAAGTTTTAGTTTTCGGGGGTAATAACTACGTATGTTGAAAAAATGAAGATATTAGACAATTTTATGATTGCACATGGTAAAGAATATGATTAAAGGCTCTTTTCCTATTTCAAAAGTTTTAGTTCTCGAGGGTAATAGCTTTGTTTGTGGAAAAAATGAAGGTATTAGACAATTTTATGATTGCACATGGTAAAGAATGTGATTAAAGGCTCTTTTCCTAAGTCAAAAGTTTTAGTTTTCGAGGGTAATAGCTACGTATGTTGAAAAAATGAAGAAATTAGACTATTTTATGATTGCACATGGTAAAAGAATGTGATTAAAGGCTCTTTCCTATTTCAAAAGTTTTAGTTTTCGAGGGTAATAGCTACGTATGTTGAAAAAATGAAGATATTAGACTATTTTATGATTTCAAATGGTAAAGAATGTGATTAAAGGCTCTTTTCCTATGTCAAAAGTTTTAGTTTTCGAGGGTAATAGCTAAGTATGTTGAAAAAATGAACATATTAGACTATTTTATGATTGCAAATGGTAAAGAATGTGATTAAAGGCTCTTTTCCTATGTCAAAAGTTTTAGTTTTCGAGGGTAATAGCTACGTATGTTGAAAAAATGAAGATATTAGACTATTTTATGATTGCAAATGGTAAAGAATGTGATTAAAGCCTCTTTTCCTATTTCAAACGTTTTAGTTTTCGAGGGTAATAGCTACGTATGTTGAAAAAATGAAGATATTAGACTATTTTATGATTGCAATTGGTAAAGAATGTGATTAAAGGCTCTTTTCCCTATGTCAAAAGTTTTAGTTTTCGAGGGTAATAGCTACGTATGTTGAAAAAATGAAGATATTAGACTATTTTATGATTGCAAATGGTAAAGAATGTGATTAAAGGCTCTTTTCCTATGTCAAAAGTTTTAGTTTTCGAGGGTAATAGCTACGTTTGTTGAAAAAATGAAGATATTAGACTATTTTATGATTGCAAATTGTAAAGAATGTGATTAAAGGCTCTTTACCTATTTCAAAAGTTTTAGTTTTCGAGGGTAATAGCTTTGTCTGTGGAAAAAATGAAGATATTAGACAATTTTATGATTGCAAAAGTTAAAGAATGTGATTAAAGGCTCTTTTCCTATGTCAAAAGTTTTAGTTTTCGAGGGTAATAGCTACGTATGTTGAAAAAATGAAGATATTAGACTAT
>NW_027066546.1:0-18146 GCF_032884065.1 Artemia franciscana
TATTGAATAGTGAAAAAGTCTTTTCTAAAATGACGTCTTGCATATGACTTCTAGAAATAGTAGATAGACTAGCTAGAATCAAACTTTCACTGTTCTATCTACTATTGATTCTAGCTGGTCTAGAATCAATAGATTAGAATTCTAGAACCATATGCAAGATGTCACATACGAACTAGTGCTATTCTATTGATTCTATTAGAATCAAACAGAAAGTTTGATTCTAGATTCAAATAGATTTGAATCTATTTATTGAATAGTGAAAAAGTCTATTCTAAAATGACGTCTTGCATATGACTCATAGAAATAGTAGATAGACTAGCTAGAATCAATAGATTAGAATTCTAGAACCATATGCAAGACGTCACATACGAACTAGTGCTATTCTATTGATTCTATTAGAATCAAACAGAAAGTTTGATTCTAGATTCAAATAGATTTGAATCTATTTATTGAATAGTGAAAAAGTCTTTTCTAAAATGACGTCTTGCATATGACTCAAAGAAATAGTAGATAGACTAGCTAGAATCAAACTTTCACTGTTCTGTCTACTATTGATTCTAGCTGGTCTAGAATCAATAGATTAGAATTCTAGAACCATATGCAAGACGTCAAATACGAACTAGTGCTATTCTATTGATTCTATTAGAATCAAACAGAAAGTTTGATTCTAGATTCAAATAGATTTGAATCTATTTATTGAATAGTGAAAAAGTCTTTTCTAAAATGACGTCTTGCATATGACTCATAGAAATAGTAGATAGACTAGCTAGAATCAATAGATTAGAATTCTAGAACCATATGCAAGACGTCACATACGAACTAGTGCTATTCTATTGATTCTTTTAGAATCAAACAGAAAGTTTGATTCTAGATTCAAACAGATTTGAATGTATTTATTGAATAGTGAAAAAGTCTTTTCTAAAATGACGTCTTGCATATGACTCATAGAAATAGTAGATAGACTAGCTAGAATCAAACTTTCAATGTTCTATCTACTATTGATTCTAGCTACGTCTTGCATATGACTCATAGAAAAAGTAGATAGACTAGCTAGAATCAAACTTTCACTGTTCTATCTACTATTGATTCTAGCTGGTCTAGAATCAATAGATTAGAATTCTAGAACCATATGCAAGACGTCACATACGAACTAGTGCTATTCTATTGATTCTATTAGAATCAAACAGAAAGTTTGATTCTAGATTCAAATAGATTTGAATCTATTTATTGAATAGTGAAAAAGTCTTTTCTAAAATGACGTCTTGCATATGACTCATAGAGATAGTAGATAGACTAGCTAGAATCAATAGATTAGAATTCTAGAACCATATGCAAGACGTCACATACGAACTAGTGCTATTCTATTGATTCTATTAGAATCAAACAGAAAGTTTGATTCTAGATTCAAATAGATTTGAATCTATTTATTGAATAGTGAAAAAGTCTTTTCTAAAATGACGTCTTGCATATGCCTCATAGAAATAGTAGATAGACTAGCTAGAATCAAACTTTCACTGTTCTATCTACTATTGATTCTAGCTGGTCTAGAATCAATAGATTAGAATTCTAGAACCATATGCAAGACGTCACATACGAACTAGTGCTATTCTATTGATTCTATCTGAATCAAACAGAAAGTTTGATTCTAGATTCAAATAGATTTGAATCTATTTATTGAATAGTGAAAAAGTCTTTTCTAAAATGACGTCTTGCATATGACTCATAGAGATAGTAGATAGACTAGCTAGAATCAATAGATTAGAATTCTAGAACCATATGCAAGAAGTCACATACGAACTAGTGCTATTCTATTGATTCTATTAGAATCAAACAGAAAGTTTGATTCTAGATTCAAATAGATTTGAATCTATTTATCGAATAGTGAAAAAGTCTTTTCTAAAATGATGTCTTGCTTATGACTCATAGAAATAGTAGATAGACTAGCTAGAATCAATAGATTAGAATTCTAGAACCATATGCAAGACGTCACATACGAACTAGTGCTATTCTATTGATTCTATTAGAATCAAAAAGAAAGTTTGATTCTAGATTCAAATAGATTTGAATCTATTTATTGAATAGTGAAAAAGTCTTTTCTAAAATAACGTCTTGCATATGACTCACAGAAATAGTAGATAGACTAGCTAGAATCAATAGATTAGGATTCTAGAACCATAAGCAAGACGTCACATACAAACTAGTGCTATTCTATTGATTCTATTAGAATCAAACAGAAAGTTTGATTCTAGATTCAAATAGATTTGAATCTATTTATTGAATAGTGAAAAAGTCTTTTCTAAAATGACGTCTTGCATATGACTCATAGAAATAGTAGATAGACTAGCTAGAATCAAACTTTCACTGTTCTATCTACTATTGATTATAGCTGGTCTAGAATCAATAGATTAGAATTCTAGAACCATATGCAAGACGTCACATACGAACTAGTGCTATTCTATTGATTCTATTAGAATCAAACAGAAAGTTTGATTCTAGATTCAAATAGATTTGAATCTATTTATTGAATAGTGAAAAAGTCTTTTCTAAAATGACGTCTTGCATATGACTCATAGAAATAGTAGATAGACTAGCTAGAATCAATAGATTAGAATTCTAGAACCATATGCAAGACGTCACATACGAACTAGTGCTATTCTATTGATTCTATTAGAATCAAACAGAAAGTTTGATTCTAGATTCAAATAGATTTGAATCTATTTATTTAATAGTGAAAAAGTCTTTTCTAAAATGACGTCTTGCATATGACTCATAGAAATAGTAGATAGACTAGCTAGAATCAAACTTTCACTGTTCTATCTACTATTGATTCTAGCTGGTCTAGAATCAATAGATTAGAATTCTAGAACCATGTGCAAGACAATATATACGAACTAGTGCTATTCTATTGATTCTATTAGAATCAAACAGAAAGTTTGATTCTAGATTCAAATAGATTTGAATCTATTTATTGAATAGTGAAAAAGTCTTTTCTAAAATGACGTCTTGCATATGACTCATAGAAATAGTAGATAGACTAGCTAGAATCAATAGATTAGAATTCTAGAACCATATGCAAGACGTCACATACGAACTAGTGCTATTCTATTGATTCTATTAGAATCAAACAGAAAGTTTGATTCTAGATTCAAATAGATTTGAATCTATTTATTGAATAGTGAAAAAGTCCTTTCTAAAATGACGTCTTGCATATGACTCATAGAAATAGTAGATAGACTAGCTAGAATCAAAATGTCACTGTTCTATCTACTATTGATTCTAGCTGGTCTAGAATCAATAGATTAGAATTCCAGAACCATATGCAAGACGTCACATACGAACTAGTGCTATTCTATTGATTCTATTAGAATCAAACAGCAAGTTTGATTCTAGATTCAAATAGATTTGAATCTATTTATTGAATAGTGAAAAAGTCTTTTCTAAAATGACGTCTTGCATATAACTCACAGAAATAGTAGATAGACTAGCTAGAATCAATAGATTAGGATTCTAGAACCATAAGCAAGACGTCACATACGAACTAGTGCTATTCTATTGATTCTATTAGAATCAAACAGAAAGTTTGATTCTAGATTCAAATAGATTTGAATCTATTTATTGAATAGTGAAAAAGTCTTTTCTAAAATGACGTCTTGCATATGACTCATAGAGATAGCAGATAGACTAGCTAGAATCAATAGATTAGAATTCTAGAACCATATGCAAGACGTCACATACGAACTAGTGCTATTCTATTGATTCTATTAGAATCAAACAGAAAGTTTGATTCTAGATTCAAATAGATTTGAATCTATTTATTGAATAGTGAAAAAGTCTTTTCTAGAATGACGTCTTGCATATGACTCATAGAAAAAGTAGATAGACTAGCTAGAATCAAACTTTCACTGTTCTATCTACTATTGATTCTAGCTGGTCTAGAATCAATAGATTAGAATTCTAGAACCATATGCAAGACGTCACATACGAACTAGTGCTATTCTATTGATTCTATTAGAATCAAACAGAAAGTTTGATTCTAGATTCAAATAGATTTGAATCTATTTATTGAATAGTGAAAAAGTCTTTTCTAAAATGACGTCTTGCATATGACTCATAGAGATAGTAGATAGACTAGCTAGAATCAATAGATTAGAATTCTAGAACCATATGCAAGACGTCACATACGAACTAGTGCTATTCTATTGATTCTATTAGAATCAAACAGAAAGTTTGATTCTAGATTCAAATAGATTTGAATCTATTTATTGAATAGTGAAAAAGTCTTTTCTAAAATGACGTCTTGCATATGACTCATAGAAATAGTAGATAGACTAGCTAGAATCAAAATTTCACTGTTCTATCTACTATTGATTCTAGCTGGTCTAGAATCAAAAGATTAGAATTCTAGAACCATATGCAAGACGTCACATACGAACTAGTGCTATTCTATTGATTCTATTAGAATCAAACAGCAAGTTTGATTCTAGATTCAAATAGATTTGAATCTATTTATTGAATAGTGAAAAAGTCTTTTCTAAAATGACGTCTTGCATATGACTCACAGAAATAGTAGATAGACTAGCTAGAATCAATAGATTAGGATTCTAGAACCATAAGCAAGACGTCACATACGAACTAGTGCTATTCTATTGATTCTATTAGAATCAAACAGAAAGTTTGATTCTAGATTCAAATAGATTTGAATCTATTTATTGAATAGTGAAAAAGTCTTTTCTAAAATGACGTCTTGCATATGACTCATAGAAATAGTAGATAGACTAGCTAGAATCAAACTTTCACTGTTCTATCTACTATTGATTCTAGCTGGTCTAGAATCAATAGATTAGAATTCTAGAACCATATGCAAGACGTCACATACGAACTAGTGCTATTCTATTGATTCTATTAGAATCAAACAGAAAGTTTGATTCTAGATTCAAATAGATTTGAATCTATTTATTGAATAGTGAAAAAGTCTTTTCTAAAATGACGTCTTGCATATGACTTATAGAGATAGTAGATAGACTAGCTAGAATCAATAGATTAGAATTCTAGAACCATATGCAAGACGTCACGTACGAACTAGTGCTATTCTATTGATTCTATTAGAATCAAACAGAAAGTTTGATTCTAGATTCAAATAGATTTGAATCTATTTATTGAATAGTGAAAAAGTCTTTTCTAAAATGACGTCTTGCATATGACTCATAGAAATAGTAGATAGACTAGCTAGAATCAATAGATTAGAATTCTAGAACCATATGCAAGACGTCACATACGAACTAGTGCTATTCTATTGATTCTATTAGAATCAAACAGAAAGTTTGATTCTAGATTCAAATAGATTTGAATCTATTTATTGAATAGTGAAAAAGTCTTTTCTAAAATGACGTCTTGCATATGACTCATAGAAATAGTAGATAGACTAGCTAGAATCAAACTTTCACTGTTCTATCTACTATTGATTCTAGCTGGTCTAGAATCAATAGATTAGAATTCTAGAACCATATGCAAGACGTCACATACGAACTAGTGCTATTCTATTGATTCTATTAGAATCAAACAGAAAGTTTGGTTCTAGATTCAAATAGATTTGAATCTATTTATTGAATAGTGAAAAAGTCTTTTCTAAAATGACGTCTTGCATATGACTCATAGAGATAGTAGATAGACTAGCTAGAATCAAGAGATTAGAATTCTAGAACCATATGCAAGACGTCACATACGAACTAGTGCTATTCTATTGATTCTATTAGAATCAAACAGAAAGTTTGATTCTAGATTCAAATAGATTTGAATCTATTTATTGAATAGTGAAAAAGTCTTTTCTAAAATGACGTCTTGCATATGCCTCATAGAAATAGTAGATAGACTAGCTAGAATCAAACTTTCACTGTTCTATCTACTATTGATTCTAGCTGGTCTAGAATCAATAGATTAGAATTCTAGAACCATATGCAAGACGTCACATACGAACTAGTGCTATTCTATTGATTCTATCTGAATCAAACAAAAAGTTTGATTCTAGATTCAAATAGATTTGAATCTATTTATTGAATAGTGAAAAAGTCTTTTCTAAAATGACGTCTTGCATATGACTCATAGAGATAGTAGATAGACTAGCTAGAATCAATAGATTAGAATTCTAGAACCATATGCAAGAAGTCACATACGAACTAGTGCTATTCTATTGATTCTATTGGAATCAAACAGAAAGTTTGATTCTAGATTCAAATAGATTTGAATCTATTTATTGAATAGTGAAAAAGTCTTTTCTAAAATGATGTCTTGCATATGACTCATAGAAATAGTAGATAGACTAGCTAGAATCAATAGATTAGAATTCTAGAACCATATGCAAGACGTCACATACGAACTAGTGCTATTCTATTGATTCTATTAGAATCAAACAGAAAGTTTGATTTTAGATTCAAATAGATTTGAATCTATTTATTGAATAGTGAAAAAGTCTTTTCTAAAATGACGTCTTGCATATGACTCATAGAGATAGTAGATAAACTAGCTAGAATCAATAGATTAGAATTCTAGAACCATATGCAAGACGTCACATACGAACTAGTGCTATTCTATTGATTCTATTAGAATCAAACAGAAAGTTTGATTCTAGATTCAAATAGATTTGAATCTATTTATTGAATAGTGAAAAAGTCTTTTCTAAAATGACGTCTTGCATATTACTCATAGAAATAGTAGATAGACTAGCTAGAATCAAACTTTCACTGTTCTATCTACTATTGATTCTAGCTGGTCTAGAATCAATAGATTAGAATTCTAGAACCATATGCAAGACGTCACATACGAACTAGTGCTATTCTATTGATTCTATTAGAATCAAACAGAAAGTTTGATTCTAGATTCAAATAGATTTGAATCTATTTATTGAATAGTGAAAAAGTCTTTTCTAAAATGACGTCTTGCATATGACTCATAGAAATAGTAGACAGACTAGCTAGAATCAATAGATTAGAATTCTAGAAATATATGCAAGACGTCACATACGAACTAGTGCTATTCTATTGATTCTATTAGAATCAAACAGAAAGTTTGATTCTAGATTCAAATAGATTTGAATCTATTTATTGAATAGTGAAAAAGTCTTTTCTAAAATGACGTCTTGCATATGACTCATAGAAATAGTAGATAGACTAGCTAGAATCAAACTTTCACTGTTCTATCTACTATTGATTCTAGCTGGTCTATAATCAATAGATTAGAATTCTAGAACCATATGCAAGACGTCACATACGAACCTGTGCTATTCTATTAATTCTATTAGAATCAAACAGAAAGTTTGATTCTAGCTTCAAATAGATTTGAATCTATTTATTGAATAGTGAAAAAGTCTTTTCTAAAATGACGTCTTGCATATGACTCATAGAAATAGTAGATAGACTAGCTAGAATCAATAGATTAGAATTCTAGAACCATATGCAAGACGTCACATACGAACTAGTGCTATTATATTGATTCTATTAGAATCAAACAGAAAGTTTGATTCTAGATTCAAATAGATTTGAATCTATTTATTGAATAGTGAAAAAGTCTTTTCTAAAATGACGTCTTGCATATGACTCATAGAAATAGTAGATAGACTAGCTAGAATCAAACTTTCACTGTTCTATCTACAATTGATTCTAGCTGGTCTAGAATCAATAGATTAGAATTCTAGAACCATATGCAAGACGTCACATACGAACTAGTGCTATTCTATTGATTCTATTAGAATCAAACAGAAAGTTTGATTCTAGATTCAAATAGATTTGAATCTATTTATTGAATAGTGAAAAAGTCTTTTCTAAAATGACGTCTTGCATATGACTCAACGAAATAGTAGATAGACTAGCTAGAATCAAACTTTCACTGTTCTATCTACTATTGATTCTAGCTGGTCGAGAATCAATAGATTAGAATTCTAGAGCCATATGCAAGACGTCACATACAAACTAGTGCTATTCTATTGATTCTATTAGAATCAAACAGAAAGTTTGATTCTAGATTCAAATAGATTTGAATCTATTTATTGAATAGTGAAAAAGTTTTTTCTAAAATGACGTCTTGCATATGACTCATAGAAATAGTAGATAGACTAGCTAGAATCAATAGATTAGAATTCTAGAACCATATGCAAGACGTCACATACGAACTAGTGCTATTCTATTGATTCTATTAGAATCAAACAGAAAGTTTGATTCTAGATTCAAATAGATTTGAATCTATTTATTGAATAGTGAAAAAGTCTTTTCTAAAATGACGTCTTGTATATGACTCATAGAAATAGTAGATAGACTAGCTAGAATCAAACTTTCACTGTTCTATCTTCTATTGATTCTAGCTGGTCTAGAATCAATAGATTAGAATTCTAGAACCATATGCAAGACGTCACATACAAACTAGTGCTATTCTATTTATTCTTTTAGAATCAAACAGAAAGTTTGATTCTAGATTCAACTATTTATTGAATAGTGAAAAAGTCTTTTCTAAAATGACGTCTTGCATATGACTCATAGAAATAGTAGAAAGACTAGCTAGAATCAATAGATTAGAATTCTAGAACCATATGCAAGACGTCACATACGAACTAGTTCTATTCTATTGATTCTATTAGAATCAAACAGAAAGCTTGATTCTAGATTCAAATAGATTTGAATCTATTTATTGAATAGTGAAAAAGTCTTTTCTAAAATAACGTCTTTCATATGACCCATAGAAATAGTAGATAGACTAGCTAGAATCAAACTTTCACTGTTCTATTTACTATTGATTCTAGCTGGTCTAGAATCAATAGATTAGAATTCTAGAACCATATGCAAGAGGTCACATACGAACTAGTGCTATTCTATTGATTCTATTAGAATCAAACAGAAAGTTTGATTCTAGATTCAAATAGATTTGAATCTATTTATTGAATAGTGAAAAAGTCTTTTCTAAAATGACGTCTTGCATATGACTCATAGAAATAGTAGATAGTCTAGCTAGAATCAATAGATTAGAATTCTAGAACCATATGCAAGACGTCACATACGAACTAGTGCTATTCTATTGATTCTATTAGAATCAAACAGAAAGTTTGATTCTAGATTCAAATAGATTTGAATCTATTTATTGAATAGTGAAAAAGTCTTTTCTAAAATGACGTCTTGCATATGACTCATAGAAATAGTAGATAGACTAGCTAGAATCAAACTTTCACTGTTCTATCTACTATTAATTCTAGCTGGTCTAGAATCAATAGATTAGAATTCTAGAACCATATGCAAGACGTCACATACGAACTAGTGCTATTCTATTGATTCTATTAGAATCAAACAGAAAGTTTGATTCTAGATTCAAATAGATTTGAATCTATTTGTTGAATAGTGAAAAAGTCTTTTCTAAAATGACGTCTTGCATATGACTCATAGAAATAGTAGATAGACTAGCTAGAATCAATAGATTAGAATTCTAGAACCATATGCAAGACGTCACATACGAACTAGTGCTATTCTATTTATTCTATTAGAATCAAACAGAAAGTTTGATTCTAGATTCAAATAGATTTGAATCTATTTATTGAATAGTGAAAAAGTCTTTTCTAAAATGACGTCTTGCATATGACTCATAGAAGAAGTAGATAGACTAGCTAGAATCAAACTTTCACTGTTCTATCTACTATTGATTCTAGCTGGTCTAGAATCAATAGATTAGAATTCTAGAACCATATACAAAACGTCACATACGAACTAGTGCTATTCTATTGATTCTATTAGAATCAAACAGAAAGTTTGATTCTAGATTCAAATAGATTTGAATCTATTTATTGAATAGTGAAAAAGTCTTTTCTAAAATGACGTCTTGCATATGACTCATAGAAATAGTAGATAGACTAGCTAGAATCAATAGATTAGAATTCTAGAACCATATGCAAGACGTCACATACGAACTAGTGCTATTCTATTGATTCTATTAGAATCAAACAGAAAGTTTGATTCTAGATTCAAATAGATTTGAATCTATTTATTGAATAGTGAAAAAGTCTTTTCTAAAATAACGTCTTGCATATGACTCACAGAAATAGTAGATAGACTAGCTAGAATCAATAGATTAGGATTATAGAACCATAAGCAAGACGTCACATACGAACTAGTGCTATTCTATTGATTCTATTAGAATCAAACAGAAAGTTTGATTCTAGATTCAAATAGATTTGAATCTATTTATTGAATAGTGAAAAAGTCTTTTCTAAAATGACGTCTTGCATATGACTCATAGAAATAGTAGATAGACTAGCTAGAATCAAACTTTCACTGTTCTATCTACTATTGATTCTAGCTGGTCTAGAATCAATAGATTAGAATTCTAGAACCATATGCAAGACGTCACATACGAACTAGTGCTATTCTATTGATTCTATTAGAATCAAACAGAAAGTTTGATTTTAGATTCAAATAGATTTGAATTTTTTATTGAATAGTGAAAAAGTCTTTTCTAAAATGACGTCTTGCATATGACTCATAGAGATAGTAGATAGACTAGCTAGAATCAATAGATTAGAATTCTAGAACCATATGCAAGACGTCACATACGAACTAGTGCTATTCTATTGATTCTATTAGAATCAAACAGAAAGTTTGATTCTAGATTCAAATAGATTTGAATCTATTTATTGAATAGTGAAAAAGTCTTTTCTAAAATGACGTCTTGCATATTACTCATAGAAATAGTAGATAGACTAGCTAGAATCAAACTTTCACTGTTCTATCTACTATTGATTCTAGCTGGTCTAGAATCAATAGATTAGAATTCTAGAACCATATGCAAGACGTCACATACAAACTAGTGCTATTCTATTGATTCTATTAGAATCAAACAGAAAGTTTGATTCTAGATTCAAATAGATTTGAATCTATTTATTGAATAGTGAAAAAGTCTTTTCTAAAATGACGTCTTGCATATGACTCATAGAAATAGTAGACAGACTAGCTAGAATCAATAGATTAGAATTCTAGAAATATATGCAAGACGTCACATACGAACTAGTGCTATTCTATTGATTCTATTAGAATCAAACAGAAAGTTTGATTCTAGATTCAAATAGATTTGAATCTATTTATTGAATAGTGAAAAAGTCTTTTCTAAAATGACGTCTTGCATATGACTCATAGAAATAGTAGATAGACTAGCTAGAATCAAACTTTCACTGTTCTATCTACTATTGATTCTAGCTGGTCTATAATCAATAGATTAGAATTCTAGAACCATATGCAAGACGTCACATACGAACCTGTGCTATTCTATTAATTCTATTAGAATCAAACAGAAAGTTTGATTCTAGCTTCAAATAGATTTGAATCTATTTATTGAATAGTGAAAAAGTCTTTTCTAAAATGACGTCTTGCATATGACTCATAGAAATAGTAGATAGACTAGCTAGAATCAATAGATTAGAATTCTAGAACCATATGCAAGACGTCACATACGAACTAGTGCTATTATATTGATTCTATTAGAATCAAACAGAAAGTTTGATTCTAGATTCAAATAGATTTGAATCTATTTATTGAATAGTGAAAAAGTCTTTTCTAAAATGACGTCTTGCATATGACTCATAGAAATAGTAGATAGACTAGCTAGAATCAAACTTTCACTGTTCTATCTACTATTGATTCTAGCTGGTCTAGAATCAATAGATTAGAATTCTAGAACCATATGCAAGACGTCACATACGAACTAGTGCTATTCTATTGATTCTATTAGAATCAAACAGAAAGTTTGATTCTAGATTCAAATAGATTTGAATCTATTTATTGAATAGTGAAAAAGTCTTTTCTAAAATGACGTCTTGCATATGACTCAACGAAATAGTAGATAGACTAGCTAGAATCAAACTTTCACTGTTCTATCTACTATTGATTCTAGCTGGTCGAGAATCAATAGATTAGAATTCTAGAGCCATATGCAAGACGTCACATACAAACTAGTGCTATTCTATTGATTCTATTAGAATCAAACAGAAAGTTTGATTCTAGATTCAAATAGATTTGAATCTATTTATTGAATAGTGAAAAAGTCTTTTCTAAAATGACGTCTTGCATATGACTCATAGAAATAGTAGATAGACTAGCTAGAATCAATAGATTAGAATTCTAGAACCATATGCAAGACGTCACATACGAACTAGTGCTATTCTATTGATTCTATTAGAATCAAACAGAAAGTTTGATTCTAGATTCAAATAGATTTGAATCTATTTATTGAATAGTGAAAAAGTCTTTTCTAAAATGACGTCTTGTATATGACTCATAGAAATAGTAGATAGACTAGCTAGAATCAAACTTTCACTGTTCTATCTACTATTGATTCTAGCTGGTCTAGAATCAATAGATTAGAATTCTAGAACCATATGCAAGACGTCACATACAAACTAGTGCTATTCTATTTATTCTTTTAGAATCAAACAGAAAGTTTGATTCTAGATTCAACTATTTATTGAATAGTGAAAAAGTCTTTTCTAAAATGACGTCTTGCATATGACTCATAGAAATAGTAGAAAGACTAGCTAGAATCAATAGATTAGAATTCTAGAACCATATGCAAGACGTCACATACGAACTAGTTCTATTCTATTGATTCTATTAGAATCAAACAGAAAGCTTGATTCTAGATTCAAATAGATTTGAATCTATTTATTGAATAGTGAAAAAGTCTTTTCTAAAATAACGTCTTTCATATGACCCATAGAAATAGTAGATAGACTAGCTAGAATCAAACTTTCACTGTTCTATTTACTATTGATTCTAGCTGGTCTAGAATCAATAGATTAGAATTCTAGAACCATATGCAAGACGTCACATACGAACTAGTGCTATTCTATTGATTCTATTAGAATCAAACAGAAAGTTTGATTCTAGATTCAAATAGATTTGAATCTATTTATTGAATAGTGTAAAAGTCTTTTCTAAAATGACGTCTTGCATATGACTCATAGAAATAGTAGATAGTCTAGCTAGAATCAATAGATTAGAATTCTAGAACCATATGCAAGACGTCACATACGAACTAGTGCTATTCTATTGATTCTATTAGAATCAAACAGAAAGTTTGATTCTAGATTCAAATAGATTTGAATCTATTTATTGAATAGTGAAAAAGTCTTTTCTAAAATGACGTCTTGCATATGACTCATAGAAATAGTAGATAGACTAGCTAGAATCAAACTTTCACTGTTCTATCTACTATTAATTCTAGCTGGTCTAGAATCAATAGATTAGAATTCTAGAACCATATGCAAGACGTCACATACGAACTAGTGCTATTCTATTGATTCTATTAGAATCAAACAGAAAGTTTGATTCTAGATTCAAATAGATTTGAATCTATTTGTTGAATAGTGAAAAAGTCTTTTCTAAAATGACGTCTTGCATATGACTCATAGAAATAGTAGATAGACTAGCTAGAATCAATAGATTAGAATTCTAGAACCATATGCAAGACGTCACATACGAACTAGTGCTATTCTATTTATTCTATTAGAATCAAACAGAAAGTTTGATTCTAGATTCAAATAGATTTGAATCTATTTATTGAATAGTGAAAAAGTCTTTTCTAAAATGACGTCTTGCATATGACTCATAGAAGAAGTAGATAGACTAGCTAGAATCAAACTTTCACTGTTCTATCTACTATTGATTCTAGCTGGTCTAGAATCAATAGATTAGAATTCTAGAACCATATACAAAACGTCACATACGAACTAGTGCTATTCTATTGATTCTATTAGAATCAAACAGAAAGTTTGATTCTAGATTCAAATAGATTTGAATCTATTTATTGAATAGTGAAAAAGTCTTTTCTAAAATGACGTCTTGCATATGACTCATAGAAATAGTAGATAGACTAGCTAGAATCAATAGATTAGAATTCTAGAACCATATGCAAGACGTCACATACGAACTAGTGCTATTCTATTGATTCTATTAGAATCAAACAGAAAGTTTGATTCTAGATTCAAATAGATTTGAATCTATTTATTGAATAGTGAAAAAGTCTTTTCTAAAATGACGTCTTGCATATGACTCATAGAAATAGTAGATAGACTAGCTAGAATCAAACTTTCACTGTTCTATCTACTATTGATTCTAGCTGGTCTAGAATCAATAAATTAGAATTCTAGAACCATATGCAAGACGTCACATACGAACTAGTGCTATTCTATTGATTCTATTAGAATCAAACAGAAAGTTTGATTCTAGATTCAAATAGATTTGAATCTGTTTATTGAATAGTGAAAAAGTCTTTTCTAAAATGACGTCTTGCATATGACTCATAGAAATACGAGATAAACTAGCTAGAATCAATAGATTAGAATTCTAGAACCATATGCAAGACGTCACATACGAACTAGTGCTATTCTATTTATTCTATTAGAATCAAACAGAAAGTTTGATTCTAGATTCAAATAGATTTGAATCTATTTATTGAATAGTGAAAAAGTCTTTTCTAAAATGACGTCTTGCATATGACTCATAGAAATAGTAGATAGTCTAGCTAGAATCAATAGATTAGAATTCTAGAACCATATGCAAGACGTCACATACGAACTAGTGCTATTCTATTGATTCTATTAGAATCAAACAGAAAGTTTGATTCTAGATTCAAATAGATTTGAATCTATTTATTGAATAGTGAAAAAGTCTTTTCTAAAATGACGTCTTGCATATGACTCATAGAAATAGTAGATAGACTAGCTAGAATCAAACTTTCACTGTTCTATCTACTATTAATTCTAGCTGGTCTAGAATCAATAGATTAGAATTCTAGAACCATATGCAAGACGTCACATACGAACTAGTGCTATTCTATTGATTCTATTAGAATCAAACAGAAAGTTTGATTCTAGATTCAAATAGATTTGAATCTATTTGTTGAATAGTGAAAAAGTCTTTTCTAAAATGACGTCTTGCATATGACTCATAGAAATAGTAGATAGACTAGCTAGAATCAATAGATTAGAATTCTAGAACCATATGCAAGACGTCACATACGAACTAGTGCTATTCTATTGATTCTATTAGAATCAAACAGAAAGTTTGATTCTAGATTCAAATAGATTTGAATCTATTTATTGAATAGTGAAAAAGTCTTTTCTAAAATGACGTCTTGCATATGACTCATAGAAGAAGTAGATAGACTAGCTAGAATCAAACTTTCACTGTTCTATCTACTATTGATTCTAGCTGGTCTAGAATCAATAGATTAGAATTCTAGAACCATATACAAAACGTCACATACGAACTAGTGCTATTCTATTGATTCTATTAGAATCAAACAGAAAGTTTGATTCTAGATTCAAATAGATTTGAATCTATTTATTGAATAGTGAAAAAGTCTTTTCTAAAATGACGTCTTGCATATGACTCATAGAAATAGTAGATAGACTAGCTAGAATCGATAGATTAGAATTCTAGAACCATATGCAAGACGTCACATACGAACTAGTGCTATTCTATTGATTCTATTAGAATCAAACAGAAAGTTTGATTCTAGATTCAAATAGATTTGAATCTATTTATTGAATAGTTAAAAAGTCTTTTCTAAAATGACGTCTTGCATATGACTCATAGAAATAGTAGATAGACTAGCTAGAATCAAACTTTCACTGTTCTATCTACTATTGATTCTAGCTGGTCTAGAATCAATAAATTAGAATTCTAGAACCATATCCAAGACGTCACATACGAACTAGTGCTATTCTATTGATTCTATTAGATCAAACAGAAAGTTTGATTCTAGATTCAAATAGATTTGAATCTGTTTATTGAATAGTGAAAAAGTCTTTTCTAAAATGACGTCTTGCATATGACTCATAGAAATAGTAGATAAACTAGCTAGAATCAATAGATTAGAATTCTAGAACCATATGCAAGACGTCACATACGAACTAGTGCTATTCTATTGATTCTATTAGAATCAAACAGAAAGTTTGATTCTAGATTCAAATAGATTTGAATCTATTTATTGAATAGTGAAAAAGTCTTTTCTAAAATGACGTCTTGCATATGACTCATAGAAATAGTAGATAGACTAGCTAGAATCAAACTTTCACTGTTCTATCTACTATTGATCCTAGCTGGTCTAGAATCAATAGATTAGAATTCTAGAACCATATGCAAGACGTCACATACGAACTAGTGCTATTCTATTGATTCTATTAGAATCAAACAGAAAGTTTGTTTCTAGATTCAAATAGATTTGAATCTGTTTATTGAATAGTGAAAAAGTCTTTTCTAAAATGACGTCTTGCATATGACTCATAGAAATAGTAGATAGACTAGCTAGAATCAATAGATTAGAATTCTAGAACCATATACAAGACGTCACATACGAACTAGTGCTATTCTATTGATTCTATTAGAATCAAACAGAAAGTTTGATTCTAGATTCAAATAGATTTGAATCTATTTATTGAATATTGAAAAAGTCTTTTCTAAAATGACGTCTTGCATATGACTCATAGAAATAGTAGATAGACTAGCTAGAATCAAACTTTCACTGTTCTATCTACTATTGATTCTAGCTGGTCTAGAATCAATAGATTAGAATTCTAGAACCATATGCAAGACGTCACATACGAACTAGTGCTATTCTATTGATTCTATTAGAATCAAACAGAAAGTTTGATTCTAGATTCAAATAGATTTGAATCTATTTATTGAATAGTGAAAAAGTCTTTTCTAAAATGACGTCTTGCATATGACTCATAGAAATAGCAGATAGACTAGCTAGAATCAATAGATTAGAATTCTAGAACCATATGCAAGACGTCACATACGAACTAGAAAAAGTCTTTTCTAAAATGGCGTCTTGCATATGACTCATAGAAATAGTAGATAGACTAGCTAGAATCAATAGATTAGAATTCTAGAACCATATGCAAGACGTCACATACGAACTAGTGCTATTCTATTGATTCTATTAGAATCAAACAGAAAGTTTGATTCTAGATTCAAATAGATTTGAATCTATTTATTGAATAGTGAAAAAGTCTTTTCTAAAATAACGTCTTGCATATGACTCATAGAAATAGTAGATAGACTAGCTAGAATCAAACTTTCACTGTTCTATCTACTATTGATTCTAGCTGGTCTAGAATCAATAGATTAGAATTCTAGAACCATATGCAGACGTCACATACGAACTAGTGCTATTCTATTGATTCTATTAGAATCAAACAGAAAGTTTGATTCTAGATTCAAATAGATTTGAATCTATTTATTGAATAGTGAAAAAGTCTTTTCTAAAATGACGTCTTGCATATGACTCATAGAAATAGTAGATAGACTAGCTAGAATCAATAGATTAGAATTCTAGAACCATATGCAAGACGTCACATACGAACTAGTGCTATTCTATTGATTCTATTAGAATCAAACAGAAAGTTTGATTCTAGATTCAAATAGATTTGAATCTATTTATTGAATAGTGAAAAAGTCTTTTCTAAAATGACGTCTTGCATATGACTCATAGAAATAGTAGATAGACTAGCTAGAATCAAACTTTCACTGTTCTATCTACTATTGATTCTAGCTGGTCTAGAATCAATAGATTAGAATTCTAGAACCATATGCAAGACGTCACATACGAACTAGTGCTATTCTATTGATTCTATTAGAATCAAACAGAAAGTTTGCTTCTAGAATGAAATAGATTTGAATCTATTTATTGAATAGTGAAAAAGTCTTTTCTAAAATGACGTCTTGCATATGACTCATAGAAATAGTAGATAGACTAGCTAGAATCAATAGATTAGAATTCTAGAACCATTCGCAAGACGTCACATACGAACTAGTGCTATTCTATTGATTCTATTAGAATCAAACAGAAAGTTTGATTCTAGATTCAAATAGATTTGAATCTATTTATTGAATAGTGAAAAAGTCTTTTCTAAAATGACGTCTTGCATATGACTCATAGAAATAGTAGATAGACTAGCTAGAATCAAACTTTCACTGTTCTATCTACTATTGATTCTAGCTGGTCTAGAATCAATAGATTAGAATTCTAGAACCATATGCAAGACGTCACATACGAACTAGTGCTATTCTATTGATTCTATTAGAATCAAACAGAAAGTTTGATCCTAGATTCAAATA
>NW_027066547.1:0-15235 GCF_032884065.1 Artemia franciscana
CCGGAATACTGGGAATATAAATGAAGACCAGGACACAGGGACACAACTACAAGGGGGGTGCCAGGGGGCACAGGGGGATATATAAATGACGACGGGGACACAGGGAATGTTTGATTAGCAATCAGCATCAACAAAGCTAAAGGGCAATCATTAGAATAATCAGGTATAGATCTGAATACGGATTGCTTTTCCCATGGACAATTTTATGTTGCATGTTCAAGAGTTAGGTAAACCTAACAATCTATTTATATGCACAAACAATAGGACATGGAAGAATGTTGTATATTCTTAAGTTTTACGTAGTTAAATTGGACAGCGAAGAATGTTGTATATTCGCAAGTTTTATGTAGTTCAAAAAATATATATATTTATATCTATCTCAATTCACAGGTGGGACACAGGGACACAACTACAATGGCAGGTAACAAATATGGCGTGTAACGACTTACGCGCGTGGGGGGCTTGGGGGCGCGATGCCCCCCAAGCCCCCCCCCCCCAACAGCTATATATCTATATATATATATAAATAAGTTGTCTGTGTGTCTGTCGAGTGACTTCAGGTGTGTCGACTGACGTCATTGTAAGGATTGAGCTGTATGCGTCATGAAATTGTTTGTCGACTGACGTCATGTTTGTCAACTGATGAAATTACAGACCGGGACACAAATGACGACCGGGACACGGGGATACAGGGAATATAAATGACGACCGGGAACCTCAAAGATAAATTACAGACTGGGACACCGGGACACAGGGAATATAAATGACGACCGGGACACAGTGACACAACTACAAAGGGGACGACGGGAGTACAGGGAAGATATATAAATGACGACCGGGACACAGGGATTGTTTGAAGAGAAATTACAGACCGGGACACCGGGAAACAAATGACGACCGGATGCTGGGACACAGGGAATATAAATGACGACCTCGACACTCAAAGAGAAAGTACAGACTGGGACACCGGGACACAAATGACGACCGGAATACTGGGAATATAAATGACGACCAGGACACAGGGACACAACTACAGGGGGATGCCAGGGAGCACAGGGGGATATATAAATGACGACGGGGACACAGGGAATGTTTGATTAGCAATCAGCATCAACAAAGCTAAAGGGCAATCATTAGAATAATCAGGTATAGATCTGAATACGGATTGCTTTTCCCATGGACAATTTTATGTTGCATGTTCAAGAGTTAGGTAAACCTAACAATCTATTTATATGCACAAACAATAGGACATGGAAGAATGTTGTATATTCTTAAGTTTTACGTAGTTAAATTGGACAGCGAAGAATGTTGTATATTCGCAAGTTTTATGTAGTTCAAAAAATATATATATTTATATCTATCTCAATTCACAGGTGGGACACAACTACAATGGCAGGTAACTAATATGGCGTGTAACGACTTACGCGCGCGGCCCCCCCAAACAGCTATATATCTATATATATAAAATTAAGTTGTCTGTGTGTCTGTCGAGTGACTTCAGGTGTGTCGACTGACGTCATTGTAAGGATTGAGCTGTATGCGTCACGAAATTGTTTGTCGACTGACGTCATGTTTGTCAACTGATGAAATTACAGACCGGGACACAAATGACGACCGGGAAACGGGGATACAGGGAATATAAATGACGACCGGGAACCTCAAAGAGAAATTACAGACTGGGACACCGGGACACAAATGACGACCGGAATACTGGGAATATAAATGACGACCAGGACACAGGGACACAACTACAAGGGGGGGTGCCAGGGGGCACAGGGGGATATATAAATGACGACGGGGACACATGGAAGGTTTGATTAGCAATCAGCATCAACAAAGCTAAAGGGCAATCATTAGAATAATCAGGTATAGATCTGAATACGGATTGCTTTTCCCATGGACAATTTTATGTTGCATGTTCAAGAGTTAGGTAAACCTAACAATCTATTTATATGCAAAAACAATAGGACATGGAAGAATGTTGTATATTCTTAAGTTTTACGTAGTTAAATTGGACAGCGAAGAATGTTGTATATTCGCAAGTTTTATGTAGTTCAAAAAATATATATATTTATATCTATCTCAATTCACAGGTGGGACACAGGGACACAACTACAATGGCAGGTAACTAATATGGCGTGTAACGACTTACGCGCGCGGGGGGCTTGGGGGCGCGATGCCCACCCAAGCCACCCCCCCCCCCCAACAGCTATATATCTATATATATATATAAAAATAAGTTGTCGGTGTGTCTGTCGAGTGACTTCAGGTGTGTCGACTGACGTCATTGTAAGGATTGAGCTGTATGCGTCATGAAATTGTTTGTCGACTGACGTCATGTTTGTCAACTGATGAAATTACAGACCGGGACACAAATGACGACCGGGACACAGGGATACAGGGAGTATAAATGACGACCGGGAACCTCAAAGAGAAATTACAGACTGGGACACCGGGACACAGGGAATATAAATGACGACCGGGAAACAGTGACACAACTACAAAGGGGACGACGGGGGTACAGGGAAGATATATAAATGACGACCGGGACACAGGGATTGTTTGAAGAGAAATTACAGACCGGGACACCGGGAAACAATTGACGACCGGGATGCTGGGACACAGGGAATATAAATGACGACCTCGACACTCAAAGAGAAAGTACAGACTGGGACACCGGGACACAAATGACGACCGGAATACTGGGAATATAAATGACGACCAGGACACAGGGACACAACTACAAGGGGGGTGCCAGGGGGCACAGGGGGATATATAAATGACGACGGGGACACAGGGAATGTTTGATTAGCAATCAGCATCAACAAAGCTAAAGGGCAATCATTAGAATAATCAGGTATTGATCTGAATACGGATTGCTTTTCCCATGGACAATTTTATGTTGCATGTTCAAGAGTTAGGTAAACCTAACAATCTATTTATATGCACAAACAATAGGACATGGAAGAATGTTGTATATTCTTAAGTTTTACGTAGTTAAATTGGACAGCGAAGAATGTTGTATATTCGCAAGTTTTATGTAGTTCAAAAAATATATATATTTATATCTATCTCAATTCACAGGTGGGACACAGGGACACAACTACAATGGCAGGTAACTAATATGGCGTGTAACGACTTATGCGCGCGGGGGGCTTGGGGGCGCGATGCCCTCCCAAGCCCCCCCCCCCCAACAGCTATATATCTATATATATATATATATAAAAATAAGATGTCCGTGTGTCTGTCGAGTGACTTCAGGTTTGTCGACTGACATCATTGTAAGGATTGAGCTGTATGCGTCATGAAATTGTTTGTCGACTGACGTCATGTTTGTCAACTGATGAAATTACAGACCGGGACACAAATGACGACCGGGACACGGGATACAGGGAGTATAAATGACGACCGGGAACCTCAAAAAGAAATTACAGACTGGGACACCGGGACACAGGGAATATAAATGACGACCGGGACACAGTGACACAACTACAAAGGGGACGACGGGGGTACAGGGAAGATATATAAATGACGACCGGGACACAGGGATTGTTCGAAGAGAAATTACAGACCGGGACACCGGGAAACAAATGACGACCGGGATGCTGGGACACAGGGAATATAAATGACGACCTCGACACTCAAAGAGAAAGTACAGACTGGGACACCGGGACACAAATGACGACCGGAATACTGGGAATATAAATGACGACCAGGACACAGGGACACAACTACAAGGGGGGTGCCAGGGGGCACAGGGGGATATATAAATTACGACGGGGACACAGGAAATGTTTGATTAGCAATCAGCATCAACAAAGCTAAAGGGCAATCATTAGAATAATCAGGTATAGATCTGAATACGGATTGCTTTTCCCATGGACAATTTTATGTTGCATGTTCAAGAGTTAGGTAAACCTAACAATCTATTTATATGCACAAATAATAGGACATGGAAGAATGTTGTATATTCTTAAGTTTTACGTAGTTAAATTGGACAGCGAAGAATGTTGTATATTCGCAAGTTTTATGTAGTTCAAAAAATATATATATTTATATCTATCTCAATTCACAGGTGGGACACAGGGACACAACTACAATGGCAGGTAACTAATATGGTGTGTAACGACTTACGCGCGCGGGGGGCTTGGGGGCGCCATGCCCCCCCCCCCCAACAGCTATATATCTATATATATAAAAACAAGTTGTCTGTGTGTCTGTCGAGTGACTTCAGGTGTGTCGACTGACGTCATTGTAAGGATTGAGCTGTATGCGTCATGAAATTGTTTGTCGACTGACGTCATGTTTGTCAACTGATGAAATTACAGACCGGGACACAAATGACGACCGGGACACGGGGATACAGGGAATATAAATGACGACCGGGAACTTAAAAGAGAAATTACAGACTGGGACACCGGGACACAGGGAATATAAATGACGACCGGGACACAGTGACACAACTACAAAGGGGACGACGGTGGTACAGGGAAGATATATAAATGACGACCGGGACACAGGGATTGTTCGAAGAGAAATTACAGACCGGGACACCGGGAAACAAATGACGACCGGGATGCTGGGACACAGGGAATATAAATGACGACCTCGACACTCAAAGAGAAAGTACAGACTGGGACACCGGGACACAAATGACGAATGGAATACTAGGAATATAAATGACGACCAGGACACAGGGACACAACTACAAGGGGGGTGCCAGGGGGCACAGGGGGATATATAAATGACGACGGGGACACAGGGAATGTTTGATTAGCAATCAGCATCAACAAAGCTAGAGGGCAATCATTAGAATAATCAGGTATAGATCTGAATACGGATTGCTTTTCCCATGGACAATTTTATGTTGCATGTTCAAGAGTTAGGTAAACCTAACAATCTATTTATATGCACAAACAATAGGACATGGAAGAATGTTGTATATTCTTTAGTTTTACGTAGTTAAATTGGACAGCGAAGAATGTTGTATATTCGCAAGTTTTATGTAGTTCAAAAAATATATATATTTATATCTATCTCAATTCATAGGTGTGACACAGGGACACAACTACAATGGCAGGTAACTAATATGGCGTGTAACGACTTACGCGCGCGGGGGGCTTGGGGGCGCGATATATGCCAGGGGGCACAGGGGGATATATAAATGACGACGGGGACACAGGGAATGTTTGATTAGCAATCAGCATCAACAAAGCTAAAGGGCAATCATTAGAATAATCAGGTATAGATCTGAATACGGATTGCTTTTCCCATGGACAATTTTATGTTGCATGTTCAAGAGTTAGGTAAACCTAACAATCTATTTATATGCACAAACAATAGGACATGGAAGAATGTTGTATATTCTTAAGTTTTACGTAGTTAAATTGGACAGCGAAGAATGTTGTATATTCGCAAGTTTTATGTAGTTCAAAAATATATATATTTATATCTATCTCAATTCACAGGTGGGACACAGGGACACAACTACAATGGCAGGTAACTAATATGGCGTGTAATGACTTACGCGCGCGGGGGGCTTTGGGGCGCGATGCCCCCCCAAGCCCCCCCCCCCCCAACAGCTATATATCTATATATATAAAAATAAGTTGTCTGTGTGTCTGTCGAGTGACTTCAGGTGTGTCGACTGACGTCATTGTAAGGATTGAGCTGTATGCGTCATGAAATTGTTTGTCGACTGACGTCATGTTTGTCAACTGATGAAATTACAGACCGGGACACAAATGACGACCGGGACACGGGGATACAGGGAATATAAATGACGACCGGGAACGTCAAAGAGAAATTACAGACTGGGACACCGGGACACAGGGAATATAAATGACGACCGGGACACAGTGACACAACTACAAAGGGGACGACGGGGGTACAGGGAAGATATATAAATGACGACCGGGACACAGGGATTGTTCGAAGAGAAATTACAGACCGGGACACCGTGAAACAAATGACGACCGGGATGCTGGGACACAGGGAATATAAATGACGACC
Source organism: Artemia franciscana (assembly GCF_032884065.1). Taxonomy (NCBI): domain Eukaryota; kingdom Metazoa; phylum Arthropoda; class Branchiopoda; order Anostraca; family Artemiidae; genus Artemia; species Artemia franciscana. The sequence goes on from NW_027066547.1 coordinate 6,013, forward strand.
TCGACACTCAAAGAGAAAGTACAGACTGGGACACCGGGACACAAATGACGACCGGAATACTGGGAATTTAAATGACGACCAGGACACAGGGACACAACTACAAGGGGGGTGCCAGGGGGCACAGGGGGATATATAAATGACGACTGGGACACAGGGAATGTTTGATTAGCAATCAGCATCAACAAAGCTAAAAGGCAATCATTAGAATAATCAGGTATAGATCTGAATACGGATTGCTTTTCCCATGGACAATTTTATGTTGCATGTTCAAGAGTTAGGTAAACCTAACAATCTATTTATATGCACAAACAATAGGACATGTAAGAATGTTGTATATTCTTAAGTTTTACGTAGTTAAATTGGACAGCGAAGAATGTTGTATATTCGCAAGTTTTATGTAGTTCAAAAAATATATATATTTATATCTATCTCAATTCACAGGTGGGACACAGGGACACAACTACAATGGCAGGTAACTAATATGGCGTGTAACGACTTACGCGCGTGGGGGGCTTGGGTCCGCGATGCCCCCCAAGCCCCCCCCAACAGCTATATATCTATATATATATATAAATAAGTTGTTTGTGTGTCTGTCGAGTGACTTCAGGTGTGTCGACTGACGTCATTGTAAGGATTGAGCTGTATGCGTCATGAAATTGTTTGTCGACTGACGTCATGTTTGTCAACTGATGAAATTACAGACCGGGACACAAATGACGACCGGGACACGGGGATACAGGGAATATAAACGACGACCGGGAACCTCAAAGAGAAATTACAGACTGGGACACCGGGACACAGGGAATATAAATGACGACCGGGACACAGTGACACAACTACAAAGGGGACGACGGGGGTACAGGGAAGATATATAAATGACGACCGGGACACAGGGATTGTTCGAAGAGAAATTACAGACCGGGACACCGGGAAACAAATGACGACCGGGATGCTGGGACACAGGGAATATAAATGACGACCTCGACACTCAAAGAGAAAGTACAGACTGGGACACTGGGACACAAATGACGACCGGAATACTGGGAATATAAATGACGACCAGGACACAGGGACACAACTACAAGGGGGTGCCAGGGGGCACAGGGGGATATATAAATGACGACGGGGACACAGGGAATGTTCGATTAGCAATCAGCATCAACAAAGCTAAAGGGCAATCATTAGAATAATCAGGTATAGATCTGAATACGGATTGCTTTTCCCATGGACAATTTTATGTTGCATGTTCAAGAGTTAGGTAAACCTAACAATCTATTTATATGCACAAACAATAGGACATGGAAGAATTTTGTATACTCTTAAGTTTTACGTAGTTAAATTGGACAGCGAAGAATGTTGTATATTCGCAAGTTTTATGCAGTTCAAAAAATATATATATTTATATCTATCTCAATTCACATGTGGGACACAGGGACACAACTAAAATGGCAGGTAACTAATATGGCGTGTAACGACTTACGCGCGCGGGGGGCTTGGGGGCGCGATGCCCCCCAAGCCCCCCCCCCAACAGCTATATATCTATATATATATATATATAAAAATAAGTTGTCTGTGTGTCTGTCGAGTGACTTCAGGTGTGTCGACTGACGTCATTGTAAGGATTGAGCTGTATGCGTCATGAAATTGTTTGTCGACTTACGTCATGTTTGTCAACTGATGAAATTACAGACCGGGACACAAATGACGACCGGGACACGGGGATACAGGGAATATAAATGACGACCGGGAACCTCAAAGAGGAATTACAGACTGGGACACCGGGACACAGGGAATATAAATGACGACCGGGACACAGTGACACAACTACAAAGGGGACGACGAGGGTACAGGGAAGATATATAAATGACGACCGGGACACAGGGATTGTTCGAAGAGAAATTACAGACCTGGACACCGGGAAACAAATGACGACCAGGATGCTGAGACACAGGGAATATAAATGACGACCTCGACACTCAAAGAGAAAGTACAGACTGGGACACCGGGACACAAATGACGACCGGAATACTGGGAATATAAATGACGACCAGGACACAGGGACACAACTACAAGGGGGTGCCAGGGGGCACAGGGGGATATATAAATGACGACGGGGACACAGGGAATGTTCGATTAGCAATCAGCATCAACAAAGCTAAAGGGCAATCATTAGAATAATCAGGTATAGATATGAATACGGATTGCTTTTCCCATGGACAATTTTATGTTGCATGTTCAAGAGTTAGGTAAACCTAACAATCTATTTATATGCACAAACAATAGGACATGGAAGAATTTTGTATATTCTTAAGTTTTACGTAGTTAAATTGGACAGCGAAGAATGTTGTATATTCGCAAGTTTTATGCAGTTCAAAAAATATATATATTTATATCTATCTCAATTCACAGGTGGGACACAGGGACACAACTACAATGGCAGGTAACTAATATGGCGTGTAACGACTTACGCGCGCGGGGGGCTTGGGGGTGCGATGCCCCCCCCCCAAGCCCCCCCCCCCCCCAACAGCTATATATCTATATATATAAAAATAAGTTGTCTGTGTGTCTGTCGAGTGACTTCAGGTGTGTCGACTGACGTCATTGTAAGGATTGAGCTGTATGCGTCATGAAATTGTTTGTCGACTGACGTCATGTTTGTCAACTGATGAAATTACAGACCGGGACACAAATGACGACCGGGACACGGGGATACAGGGAATATAAATGACGACCGGGAACCTCAAAGAGAAATTACAGACTGGGACACCGGGACACAGGGAATATAAATGACGACCGGGACACAGTGACACGACTACAAAGGGGACGACGGGGTACAGGGAAGATATATAAATGACGACCGGGACACAGGGATTGTTCGAAGAGAAATTACAGACCGGGACACCGGGAAACAAATGACGACCGGGATGCTGGGACACAGGGAATATAAATGACGACCTCGACACTCAAAGAGAAAGTACAGACTGGGACACCGGGACACAAATGACGACCGGAATACTGGGAATATAAATGACGACCAGGACACAGGGACACAACTACAAGGGGGTGCCAGGGGGCACAGGGGGATATATAAATGACGACGGGGACACAGGGAATGTTTGATTAGCAATCAGCATCAACAAAGCTAAAGGGCAATCATTAGAATAATCAGGTATAGATCTGAATACGGATTGCTTTTCCCATGGACAATTTTATGTTGCATGTTCAAGAGTTAGGTAAACCTAACAATCTATTTATATGCACAAACAATAGGACATGGAAGAATGTTGTATATTCTTAAGTTTTACGTAGTTAAATTGGACAGCGAAGAATGTTGTATATTCGCAAGTTTTATGTAGTTCAAAAAATATATATATTTATGTCTATCTCAATTCACAGGTGGGACACAGGGACACAACTACAATGGCAGGTAACTAATATGGCGTGTAACGACTTACGCGCGCGGAGGGCTTGGGGGCACGATGCCCCCCCCTAACCCCCCCCCCCCAACAGCTATATATCTATATATATAAAAATAAGTTGTCTGTGTGTCTGTCGAGTGACTTCAGGTGTGTCGACTGACGTCATTGTAAGGATTGAGCTGTATGCGTCATGAAATTGTTTATCGACTGACGTCATGTTTGTCAACTGATGAAATTACAGACCGGGACACAAATGACGACCGGGACACGGGGATACAGGGAATATAAATGACAACCGGGAACCTCAAAGAGGAATTACAGACTGGGACACCGGGACACAGGGAATATAAATGACGACCGGGACACAGTGACACAACTACAAAGGGGACGACGAGGGTACAGGGAAGATATATAAATGACGACCGGGACACAGGGATTGTTCGAAGAGAAATTACAGACCTGGACACCGGGAAACAAATGACGACCAGGATGCTGAGACACAGGGAATATAAATGATGACCTCGACACTCAAAGAGAAAGTAGAGACTGGGACACCGGGACACAAATGACGACCGGAATACTGGGAATATAAATGACGACCAGGACACAGGGACACAACTACAAGGGGGGTGCCAGGGGGCACAGGGGGATATATAAATGACGACTGGGACACAGGGAATGTTTGATTAGCAATCAGCATCAACAAAGCTAAAGGGAAATCATTAGAATAATCAGGCATAGATCTGAATACGGATTACTTTTCCCATGGACAATTTTATGTTGCATGTTCAAGAGTTAGGTAAATCTAACAATCTATTTATATGCACAAACAATAGGACATGGAAGAATGTTGTATATTCTTAAGTTTTACGTAGTTAAATTGGACAGCGAAGAATGTTGTATATTCGCAAGATTTATGTAGTTCAAAAAATATATATATTTATATGTATCTCAATTCACAGGTGGGACACAGGGACACAACTACAATGGCAGGTAACTAATATGGCGTGTAACGACTTACGCGCGCGGGGGGCTTGGGGGCGCGATGCCCCCCAAGCCCCCCCCCAACAGCTATATATCTATATATATAAAAGTAAGTTGTCTGTGTGTCTGTCGAGTGACTTCAGGTGTGTCGACTGACGTCATTGTAAGGATTGAGCTGTATGCGTCATGAAATTATTTGTCGACTGACGTCATGTTTGTCAACTGATGAAATTACAGACCGGGACACAAATGACGACCGGGACACGGGGATACAGGGAATATAAATGACGACCGGGAACCTCAAAGAGAAATTACAGACTGGGACACCGGGACACAGGGAATATTAATGACGACCGGGACACAGTGACACAACTACAAAGGGGACGACGGGGTACAGGGAAGATATATAAATGACGACCGGGACACAGGGATTGTTCGAAGAGAAATTACAGACCGGGACACTGGGAAACAAATGACGACCGGGATGCTGGGACACAGGGAATATAAATGACGACCTCGACACTCAAAGAGAAAGTACAGACTGGGACACCGGGACACAAATGACGACCGGAATACTGGGAATATAAATGACGACCAGGACACAGGGACACAACTACAAGGGGGGTGCCAGGGGGCACAGGGGGATATATAAATGACGACGGGGACACAGGGAATGTTTGATTAGCAATCAGCATCAACAAAGCTAAAGGGCAATCATTAGAATAATCAGGTATAGATCTGAACACGGATTGCTTTTCCCATGGACAATTTTATGTTGCATGTTCAAGAGTTAGGTAAACCTAACAATCTATTTATATGCACAAACAATAGGACATGGAAGAATGTTGTATATTCTTAAGTTTTACGTAGTTAAATTGGAGAGCGAAGAATGTTGTATATTCGCAAGTTTTATGTAGTTCAAAAAATATATATATTTATATCTATCTCAATTCACAGGTGGGACACAGGGACACAACTACAATGGCAGGTAACTAATATGGCGTGTAACGACTTACGCGAACGGGGGGCTTGGGGGTGCGATGCCCCCCCCCCCCCCAAGCCCCCCCCCCCCCAACAGCTATATATCTATATATATAAAAATAAGTTGTCTGTGTGTCTGTCGAGTGACTTCAGGTGTGTCGACTGACGTCATTGTAAGGATTGAGCAGTATGCGTCATGAAATTGTTTGTCGACTGACGTCATGTTTGTCAACTGATGAAATTACAGACCGGGACACAAATGACGACCGGGACACGGGATACAGGGAATATAAATGACGACCGGGAACCTCAAAGAGAAATTACAGACTGGGACACCGGGACACAGGGAATATAAATGACGACCGGGACACAGTGACACGACTACAAAGGGGACGACGGGGTACAGGGAAGATATATAAATGACGACCGGGACACAGGGATTTTTCGAAGAGAAATTACAGACCGGGACACCGGGAAACAAATGACGACCGGGATGCTGGGACACAGGGAATATAAATGACGACCTCGACACTCAAAGAGAAAGTACAGACTGGGACACCGGGACACAAATGACGACCGGAATACTGGGAATATAAATGACGACCAGGACACAGGGACACAACTACAAGGGGGTGCCAGGGTGCACAGGGGGATATATAAATGACGACGGGGACACAGGGAATGTTTGATTAGCAATCAGCATCAACAAAGCTAAAGGGCAATCATTAGAATAATCAGGTATAGATCTGAATACGGATTGCTTTTCCCATGGACAATTTTATGTTGCATGTTCAAGAGTTAGGTAAACCTAACAATCTATTTATATGCACAAATAATAGGACATGGAAGAATGTTGTATATTCTTAAGTTTTACGTAGTTAAATTGGACAGCGAAGAATGTTGTATATTCGCAAGTCTTATGTAGTTCAAAAAATATATATATTTATATCTATCTCAATTCACAGGTGGGACACAGGGACACAACTACAATGGCAGGTAACTAATATGGCGTGTAACGACTTACGCGCGCGGGGGGCTTGGGGGCGCGATGCCCCCCCCCAAGCCCCCCCCCCCCAACAGCTATATATCTATATATATATATATAAATAAGTTGTCTGTGTGTCTTTCGAGTGACTCCAGGTGTGTCGACTGACGTCATTGTAAGGATTGAGCTGTATGCGTCATGAAATTGTTTGTCGACTGACGTCATGTTTGTCAACTGATGAAATTACAGACCGGGACACAAATGACAACCGGGACACGGGGATACAGGGAATATAAATGACGACCGGGAACCTCAAAGAGAAATTACAGACTGGGACACCGGGACACAGGGAATATAAAAGACGACCGGGACACAGTGACACAACTACAAAGGGGACGACGGGGGTACAGGGAAGATATATATATGACGACCGGGACACAGGGATTATTCGAAGAGAAATTACAGACCGGGACACCGGGAAGCAAATGACGACCGGGATGCTGGGACACAGGGAATATAAATGACGACCTCGACACTCAAAGAGAAAGTACAGACTGGGACACCGGGACACAAATGACGACCGGAATACTGGGAATATAAATGACGACCAGGACACAGGGACACAACTACAGGGGGGGTGCCAGGAAGCACAGGGGGATATATAAATGACGACGGGGACACAGGGAATGTTTGATTAGCAATCAGCATCAACAAAGCTAAAGGGCAATCATTAGAATAATCAGGTATAGATCTGAATACGGATTGCTTTTCCCATGGACAATTTTATGTTGCATGTTCAAGAGTTAGGTAAACCTAACAATCTATTTATATGCACAAACAATATGACATGGAAGAATGTTGTATATTCTTAAGTTTTACGTAGTTAAATTGGACAGCGAAGAATGTTGTATATTCGCAAGTTTTATGTAGTTCAAAAAATATATATATTTATATCTATCTCAATTCACAGGTGGGACACAGGGACACAACTACAATGGCAGGTAACTAATATGGCGTGTAACGAATTACGCGCGCGGGGGGCTTGGGGGCGCGATGCCCCCCCCCAAGCCCCCCCCCCCCCAACAGCTATATATCTATATATATAAAAATAAGTTGTCTGTGTGTCTGTCGAGTGACTCCAGGTGTGTCGACTGACGTCATTGTAAGGATTGAGCTGTATGCGTCATGAAATTGTTTGTCGACTGACGTCATGTTTGTCAACTGATGAAATTACAGACCGGGACACAAATGACGACCGGGACACGGGGATACAGAGAATATAAATGACGACCGGGAACCTCAAAGAGAAATTACAGACTGGGACACCGGGACACAGGGAATATAAATGACGACCGGGAAACAGTGACACAACTACAAAGGGGACGACGGGGGTACAGGGAAGATATATAAATGACGACCGGGACACAGGGATTGTTCGAAGAGAAATTACAGACCGGGACACCGGGAAACAAATGACGACCGGGATGCTGGGACACAGGGAATATAAATGACGACCTCGACACTCAAAGAGAAAGTACAGACTGGGACACCGGGACACAAATGACGACCGGAATACTGGGAATATAAATGACGACCAGGACACAGGGACACAACTACAGGGGGGGTGCCAGGGGGCACAGGGGGATATATAAATGACGACGGGGACACAGGGAATGTTTGATTAGCAATCAGCATCAACAAAGCTAAAGGGCAATCATTAGAATAATCAGGTATAGATCTGAATACGGATTGCTTTTCCCATGGACAATTTTATGTTGCATGTTCAAGAGTTAGGTAAACCTAACAATCTATTTATATGCACAAACAATAGGACATGGAAGAATGTTGTATATTCTTAAGTTTTACGTAGTTAAATTGGACAGCGAAGAATGTTGTATATTCGCAAGTTTTATGTAGTTCAAAAAATATATATATTTATATCTATCTCAATTCACAGGTGGGACACAGGGACACAACTACAATGGCAGGTAACTAATATGGCGTGTAATGACTTACGCGCGCGAGGGGCTTGGGGCGCGATGCCCCCCCAAGCCCCCCCCCCCCCCCAACAGCTATATATCTATATATATATAAATAAGTTGTCTGTGTGTCTGTCGAGTGACTTCAGGTGTGTCGACTGACGTCATTGTAAGGATTGAGCTGTATGCGTCATGAAATTGTTTGTCGACTGACTTCATGTTTGTCAACTGATGAAATTACAGACCGGGACACAAATGACGACCGGGACACGGGGATACAGGGAATATAAATGACGACCGGGAACCTTAAAGAGAAATTACAGACTGGGACACCGGGACACAGGGAATATAAATGACGACCGGGACACAGTGACACAACTACAAAGGGGACGACGGGGGTACAGGGAAGATATGTAAATGACGACCGGGACACAAGGATTGTTTTAAGAGAAATTACAGACCGGGACACCGGGAAACAAATGACGACCGGGATGCTGGGACACAGGGAATATAAATGACGACCTCGACACTCAAGAGAAAGTACAGACTGGGACACCGGAACACAAATGACGACCGGAATACTGGGAATATAAATGACGACCAGGACACAGGGACACAACTACAAGGGGGATGCCAGGGGGCACAGGGGGATATATAAATGACGACGGGGACACAGGGAATGTTTGATTAGCAATCAGCATCAACAAAGCTAAAGGGCAATCATTAGAATAATCAGGTATAGATCTGAATACGGATTGTTTTCCCATGGACAATTTTATGTTGCATGTTCAAGAGTTAGGTAAACCTAACAATCTATTTATATGCACAAACAATAGGACATGGAAGAATGTTGTATATTCTTAAGTTTTACGTAG